>NW_027136978.1:0-300000 GCF_040869045.1 Eurosta solidaginis
TTAGCATGTTTAAAATACGTAAGTCGTTTGTTCATCAAATTTAAGTATATAACTCATCAGTTGTTTGCATCAGAGCGACAATTTTTGAGATAGTTATTAAAACTGTTTAAAGGTTGTCAAACGTTGTTTCTCGTTGTATATCCTTTAATTCTAGAGTTAAATTGATAAATAACGTGTACGAATTTGTTTAACGCATTTGTTTTGGTTACTCGACGTCTCCGTTCTCGTGTAGCCTACATATTGCGTTTTTTTTTTAATTTGCTTACCGGGCTAAAGGTTAGCATGTTTAAAATACGTAAGTCGTTTTGTTCACCAAATTTACGTAGATAACTCATCAGTTGTTTGCATCAGAGCGATAATTTTTGAGATAGTTATTAAAACTGTTAAAGGTTGTCAAACGTTGTTTCTCGTTGTATATCCTTTAATTCTAGAGTTAAATTGATAAATAACGTGTACGAATTTGTTTAACGCATTTGTTTTGGTTACTCGACGTCTCCGTTCTCGTGTAGCCTACATATTGCGTTTTTTTTAATTGCTTACCGGCTAAAGGTTAGCATGTTTAAAATACGTAAGTCGTTTTGTTCATCATATTTAAGTAGATAACTCATCAGTTGTTTGCATCAGAGCGATAATTTTTGAGATAGTTATTAAAACTGTTTAAGGTTGTCAAACGTTGTTTCTCGTTGTATATCCTTTAATTCTAGAGTTAAGTTGATAAATAACGTGTACGAATTTGTTTAACGCATTTGTTTTGGTTACTCGACGTCTCCGTTCTCGTGTAGCCTACATATTGCGTTTTTTTTTTTAATTTGCTTACCGGGCTAAAGGTTAGCATGTTTAAAATACGTAAGTCGTTTTGTTCATCAAATTTAAGTAGATAACTCATCAGTTGTTTGCATCAGAGCGATAATTTTTGAGATAGTTATTAAAACTGTTTAAAGGTTGTCAAACGTTGTTTCTCGTTGTATATCCTTTAATTCTAGAGTTAAATTGATAAATAACGTGTACGAATTTGTTTAACGCATTTGTTTTGGTTACTCGACGTCTCCGTTCTCGTGTAGCCCACATATTGCGTTTTTTTTTAATTTGCTTACCGGGCTAAAGGTTAGCATGTTTAAAATACGTAAGTCGTTTTGTTCATCAAATTTAAGTAGATAACTCATCAGTTGTTTGCATCAGAGCGATAATTTTTGCGATAGTTATTAAAACTGTTAAAAGGTTGTCAAACGTTATTTCTCGTTGTATATCCTTTAATTCTAGAGTTAAATTGATAAATAACGTGTACGAATTTGTTTAACGCATTTGTTTTGGTTACTCGACGTCTCCGTTCTCGTGTAGCCTACATATTGCGTTTTTTTTTAATTTGCTACCGGGCTAAAGGTTAGCATGTTTAAAATACGTAAGTCGTTTTGTTCATCAAATTTAAGTAGATAACTCATCAGTTGTTTGCATCAGAGCGATAATTTTTGAGATAGTAATTAAAACTGTTTAAAGGTTGTCAAACGTTGTTTCTCGTTGTATATCCTTTAATTCTAGAGTTCAATTGATAAATAACGTGTACGAATTTGTTTAACGCATTTGTTTTGGTTACTCGACGTCTCCGTTCTCGTGTAGCCTACATATTGCGTTTTTTTTTTTAATTTGCTTACCGGGCTAAAGGTTAGCATGTTTAAAATACGTAAGTCGTTTTGTTCATCAAATTTAAGTAGATAACTCATCAGTTGTTTGCATCAGAGCGATAATTTTTGAGATAGTTATTAAAACTGTTTAAAGGTTGTCAAACGTTGTTTCTCGTTGTATATCCTTTAATTCTAGAGTTAAATTGATAAATAACTTGTACGAATTTGTTTAACGCATTTGTTTTGGTTACTCGACGTCTCCGTTCTCGTGTAGCCTACATATTGCGTTTTTTTTTTAATTTGCTTACCGGGCTAAAGGTTAGCATGTTTAAATACGTAAGTCGTTTTGTTCATCATATTTAAGTAGATAACTCATCAGTTGTTTGCATCAGAGCGATAATTTTTTGAGATAGTTATTAAAACTGTTTAAAGGTTGTCAAACGTTGTTTCTCGTTGTATATCCTTTAATTCTAGAGTTAAATTGATAAATAACGTGTACGAATTTGTTTAACGCATTTGTTTTGGTTACTCGACGTCTCCGTTCTCGTGTAGCCTACATATTGCGTTTTTTTTTTTAATTTGCTAACCGGGCTAAAGGTTAGCATGTTTAAAATACGTAAGTCGTTTTGTTTATCAAATTTAAGTAGATAACTCATCAGTTGTTTGCATCAGAGCGATAATTTTTGAGATAGTTATTAAAACTGTTTAAAGGTTGTCAAACGTTGTTTCTCGTTGTATATCCTTTAATTCTAGAGTTAAATTGATAAATAACGTGTACGAATTTGTTTAACGCATTTGTTTTGGTTACTCGACGTCTCCGTTCTCGTGTAGCCTACATATTGCGTTTTTTTTTTAATTTGCTTACCGGGCTAAAGGTTAGCATGTTTAAAATACGTAAGTCGTTTTGTTCATCATATTTAAGTAGATAACTCATCAGTTGTTTGCATCAGAGCGACAATTTTGAGATAGTTATTAAAACTGTTTAAAGGTTGTCAAACGTTGTTTCTCGTTGTATATCCTTTAATTCTAGAGTTAAATTGATAAATAACGTGTACGAATTTGTTTAACGCATTTGTTTTGGTTACTCGACGTCTCCGTTCTCGTGCAGCCTACATATTGCGTTTTTTTTTTAATTTGCTTACCGGGCTAAAGGTTAGCATGTTTAAAATACGTAAGTCGTTTTGTTCAACAAATTTGAGTAGATAACTCATCAGTTGTTTGCATCAGAGCGATAATTTTTGAGATAGTTATTAAAACTGTTTAAAGGTTGTCAAACGTTGTTTCTCGTTGTATATCCTTTAATTCTAGAGTTAAATTGATAAATAACGTGTACGAATTTGTTTAACGCATTTGTTTTGGTTACTCGACGTCTCCGTTCTCGTGTAGCCTACATATTGCGTTTTTTTTTTAATTTGCTTACCGGGCTAAAGGTTAGCATGTTTAAAATACGTAAGTCGTTTTGTTCATCATATTTAAGTAGATAACTCATCAGTTGTTTGCATCAGAGGGATAATTTTTGAGATAGTTATTAAAACTGTTTAAAGGTTGTCAAACGTTGTTTCTCGTTGTATATACTTTAATTCTAGAGTTAAATTGATAAATAACGTGTACGAATTTGTTTAACGCATTTGTTTTGGTTACTCGAGGTCTCCGTTCTCGTGTAGCCTACATATTGCGTTTTTTTTTTAATTTGCTTACCGGGCTAAAGGTTAGCATGTTTAAAATACGTAAGTCGTTTTGTTCATCAAATTTAAGTAGATAACTCATCAGTTGTTTGCATCAGAGCGATAATTTTTGAGATAGTTATTAAAACTGTTTAAAGGTTGTCAAACGTTGTTTCTCGTTGTATATCCTTTAATTCTAGAGTTAAATTGATAAATAACGTGTACGAATTTGTTTAACGCATTTGTTTTAGTTACTCGACGTCTCCGTTCTCGTGTAGCCTACATATTGCGTTTTTTTTTTTAATTTGCTTACCGGGCTAAAGGTTAGCATGTTTAAAATACGTAAGTCGTTTTGTTCATCATATTTAAGTAGATAACTCATCAGTTGTTTGCATCAGAGCGATAATTTTTGAGATAGTTATTAAAACTGTTTAAAGGTTGTCAAACGTTGTTTCTCGTTGTATATCCTTTAATTCTAGAGTTAAATTGATAAATAACGTGTATGATTTGTTTAACGCATTTGTTTTGGTTACTCGACGTCTCCGTTCTCGTGTAGCCTACATATTGCGTTTTTTTTTTAATTTGCTTACCGGGCTAAAGGTTAGCATGTTTAAAATACGTAAGTCGTTTTGTTCATCAAATTTAAGTAGATAACTCATCAGTTGTTTGCATCAGAGCGATAATTTTTGAGATAGTTATTAAAACTGTTTAAAGGTTGTCAAACGTTGTTTCTCGTTGTATATCCTTTAATTCTAGAGTTAAATTGATAAATAACGTGTACGAATTTGTTTAACGCATTTGTTTTGGTTACTCGACGTCTCCGTTCTCGTGTAGCCTACATATTGCGTTTTTTTTTAAATTTGCTTACCGGGCTAAAGGTTAGCATGTTTAAAATACGTAAGTCGTTTTGTTCATTAAATTTAAGTAGATAACTCATCAGTGTTTGCATCAGAGCGACAATTTTTGAGATAGTTATTAAAACTGTTTAAAGGTTGTCAAACGTTGTTTCTCGTTGTATATCCTTTAATTCTAGAGTTAAATTGATAAATAACGTGTACGAATTTGTTTAACGCATTTGTTTTGGTTACTCGACGTCTCCGTTCTCGTGTAGCCTACATATTGCGTTTTTTTTTTTAATTTGCTTACCGGGCTAAAGGTTAGCATGTTTAAAATACGTAAGTCGTTTTGTTCATCAAATTTAAGTAGATAACTCATCAGTTGTTTGCATCAGAGCGATAATTTTTGAGATAGTTATTAAAACTGTTTAAAGGTTGTCAAACGTTGTTTCTCGTTGTATATCCTTTAATTCTAGAGTTAAATTGATAAATAACGTGTACGAATTTGTTTAACGCATTTGTTTTGGTTACTCGACGTCTCCGTTCTCGTGTAGCCTACATATTGCGTTTTTTTTTTAATTTGCTTACCGGGCTAAAGGTTAGCATGTTTAAAATACGTAAGTCGTTTTGTTCATCAAATTTAAGTAGATAACTCATCAGTTGTTTGCATCAGAGCGATAATTTTTGAGATAGTTATTAAAACTGTTTAAAGGTTGTCAAACGTTGTTTCTCGTTGTATATCCTTTAATTCTAGAGTTAAATTGATAAATAACGTGTACGAATTTGTTTAACGCATTTGTTTTGGTTACTCGACGTCTCCGTTCTCGTGTAGCCTACATATTGCGTTTTTTTTTTTTAATTTGCTTACCGGGCTAAAGGTTGGCATGTTTAAAATACGTAAGTCGTTTTGTTCATCAAATTTAAGTAGATAACTCATCAGTTGTTTGCATCAGAGCGATAATTTTTGAGATAGTTATTAAAACTGTTTAAAGGTTGTCAAACGTTGTTTCTCGTTGTATATCCTTTAATTCTAGAGTTAAATTGATAAATAACGTGTACGAATTTGTTTAACGCATTTGTTTTGGTTACTCGACGTCTCCGTTCTCGTGTAGCCTACATATTGCGTTTTTTTTTTAATTTGCTTACCGGGCTAAAGGTTAGCATGTTTAAAATACGTAAGTCGTTTTGTTCATCAAATTTAAGTAGATAACTCATCAGTTGTTTGCATCAGAGCGATAATTTTTGAGATAGTTATTAAAACTGTTTAAAGGTTGTCAAACGTTGTTTCTCGTTGTATATCCTTTAATTCTAGAGTTAAATTGATAAATAACGTGTACGAATTTGTTTAACGCATTTGTTTTGGTTACTCGACGTCTCCGTTCTCGTGTAGCCTACATATTGGGTTTTTTTTTTTTAATTTGTTTACCGGGCTAAAGGTTAGCATGCTTAAAATACGTAAGTCGTTTTGTTCATCATATTTAAGTAGATAACTCATCAGTTGTTTGCATCAGAGCGATAATTTTTGAGATAGTTATTAAAACTGTTTAAAGGTTGTCAAACGTTGTTTCTCGTTGTATATCCTTTAATTCTAGAGTTAAATTGATAAATAACGTGTACGAATTTGTTTAACGCATTTGTTTTGGTTACTCGACGTCTCCGTTCTCGTGTAGCCTACATATTGCGTTTTTTTTTTAATTTGCTTACCGGGCTAAAGGTTAGCATGTTTAAAATACGTAAGTCGTTTTGTTCATCAAATTTAAGTAGATAACTCATCAGTTGTTTGCATCAGAGTGACAATTTTTGTGATAGTTATTAAAACTGTTTAAAGGTTGTCAAACGTTGTTTCTCGTTGTATATCCTTTAATCCTAGAGTTAAATTGATAAATAACGTGTACGAATTTGTTTAACGCATTTGTTTTGGTTACTCGACGTCTCCGTTCTCGTGTAGCCCACATATTGCGTTTTTTTTTTTATTTGCTTACCGGGCTAAAGATTAGCATGTTTAAAATACGTAAGTCGTTTTGTTCATCAAATTTAAGTATATAACTCATCAGTTGTTTGCATCAGAGCGACAATTTTTGAGATAGTTATTAAAACTGTTTAAAGGTTGTCAAACGTTGTTTCTCGTTGTATATCCTTTAATTCTAGAGTTAAATTGATAAATAACGTGTACGAATTTGTTTAACGCATTTGTTTTGGTTACTCGACGTCTCCGTTCTCGTGTAGCCTACATATTGCGTTTTTTTTTTTAATTTGCTTACCGGGCTAAAGGTTAGCATGTTTAAAATACGTAAGTCGTTTTGTTCACCAAATTTACGTAGATAACTCATCAGTTGTTTGCATCAGAGCGATAATTTTTGAGATAGTTATTAAAACTGTTTAAAGGTTGTCAAACGTTGTTTCTCGTTGTATATCCTTTAATTCTAGAGTTAAATTGATAAATAACGTGTACGAATTTGTTTAACGCATTTGTTTTGGTTACTCGACGTCTCCGTTCTCGTGTAGCCTACATATTGCGTTTTTTTTTAATTTGCTTACCGGGCTAAAGGTTAGCATGTTTAAAATACGTAAGTCGTTTTGTTCATCATATTTAAGTAGATAACTCATCAGTTGTTTGCATCAGAGCGATAATTTTTGAGATAGTTATTAAAACTGTTTAAAGGTTGTCAAACGTTGTTTCTCGTTGTATATCCTTTAATTCTAGAGTTAAGTTGATAAATAACGTGTACGAATTTGTTTAACGCATTTGTTTTGGTTACTCGACGTCTCCGTTCTCGTGTAGCCTACATATTGCGTTTTTTTTTTTAATTTGCTTACCGGGCTAAAGGTTAGCATGTTTAAAATACGTAAGTCGTTTTGTTCATCAAATTTAAGTAGATAACTCATCAGTTGTTTGCATCAGAGCGATAATTTTTGAGATAGTTATTAAAACTGTTTAAAGGTTGTCAAACGTTGTTTCTCGTTGTATATCCTTTAATTCTAGAGTTAAATTGATAAATAACGTGTACGAATTTGTTTAACGCATTTGTTTTGGTTACTCGACGTCTCCGTTCTCGTGTAGCCCACATATTGCGTTTTTTTTTTAATTTGCTTACCGGGCTAAAGGTTAGCATGTTTAAAATACGTAAGTCGTTTTGTTCATCAAATTTAAGTAGATAACTCATCAGTTGTTTGCATCAGAGCGATAATTTTTGCGATAGTTATTAAAACTGTTAAAAGGTTGTCAAACGTTATTTCTCGTTGTATATCCTTTAATTCTAGAGTTAAATTGATAAATAACGTGTACGAATTTGTTTAACGCATTTGTTTTGGTTACTCGACGTCTCCGTTCTCGTGTAGCCTACATATTGCGTTTTTTTTTAATTTGCTTACCGGGCTAAAGGTTAGCATGTTTAAAATACGTAAGTCGTTTTGTTCATCAAATTTAAGTAGATAACTCATCAGTTGTTTGCATCAGAGCGATAATTTTTGAGATAGTAATTAAAACTGTTTAAAGGTTGTCAAACGTTGTTTCTCGTTGTATATCCTTTAATTCTAGAGTTCAATTGATAAATAACGTGTACGAATTTGTTTAACGCATTTGTTTTGGTTACTCGACGTCTCCGTTCTCGTGTAGCCTACATATTGCGTTTTTTTTTTTTAATTTGCTTACCGGGCTAAAGGTTAGCATGTTTAAAATACGTAAGTCGTTTTGTTCATCAAATTTAAGTAGATAACTCATCAGTTGTTTGCATCAGAGCGATAATTTTTGAGATAGTTATTAAAACTGTTTAAAGGTTGTCAAACGTTGTTTCTCGTTGTATATCCTTTAATTCTAGAGTTAAATTGATAAATAACTTGTACGAATTTGTTTAACGCATTTGTTTTGGTTACTCGACGTCTCCGTTCTCGTGTAGCCTACATATTGCGTTTTTTTTTTAATTTGCTTACCGGGCTAAAGGTTAGCATGTTTAAAATACGTAAGTCGTTTTGTTCATCATATTTAAGTAGATAACTCATCAGTTGTTTGCATCAGAGCGATAATTTTTGAGATAGTTATTAAAACTGTTTAAAGGTTGTCAAACGTTGTTTCTCGTTGTATATCCTTTAATTCTAGAGTTAAATTGATAAATAACGTGTACGAATTTGTTTAACGCATTTGTTTTGGTTACTCGACGTCTCCGTTCTCGTGTAGCCTACATATTGCGTTTTTTTTTAATTTGCTAACCGGGCTAAAGGTTAGCATGTTTAAAATACGTAAGTCGTTTTGTTTATCAAATTTAAGTAGATAACTCATCAGTTGTTTGCATCAGAGCGATAATTTTTGAGATAGTTATTAAAACTGTTTAAAGGTTGTCAAACGTTGTTTCTCGTTGTATATCCTTTAATTCTAGAGTTAAATTGATAAATAACGTGTACGAATTTGTTTAACGCATTTGTTTTGGTTACTCGACGTCTCCGTTCTCGTGTAGCCTACATATTGCGTTTTTTTTTTAATTTGCTTACCGGGCTAAAGGTTAGCATGTTTAAAATACGTAAGTCGTTTTGTTCATCATATTTAAGTAGATAACTCATCAGTTGTTTGCATCAGAGCGACAATTTTTGAGATAGTTATTAAAACTGTTTAAAGGTTGTCAAACGTTGTTTCTCGTTGTATATCCTTTAATTCTAGAGTTAAATTGATAAATAACGTGTACGAATTTGTTTAACGCATTTGTTTTGGTTACTCGACGTCTCCGTTCTCGTGCAGCCTACATATTGCGTTTTTTTTTTAATTTGCTTACCGGGCTAAAGGTTAGCATGTTTAAAATACGTAAGTCGTTTTGTTCAACAAATTTGAGTAGATAACTCATCAGTTGTTTGCATCAGAGCGATAATTTTTGAGATAGTTATTAAAACTGTTTAAAGGTTGTCAAACGTTGTTTCTCGTTGTATATCCTTTAATTCTAGAGTTAAATTGATAAATAACGTGTACGAATTTGTTTAACGCATTTGTTTTGGTTACTCGACGTCTCCGTTCTCGTGTAGCCTACATATTGCGGCCGCCGTGGTGTGATGGTAGCGTGCTCCGCCTATCACACCGTATGCCCTGGGTTCAACTCCCGGGCAAAGCAACATCAAAATTTTAGAAATAAGATTTTTCAATTAGAAGAAAATTTTTCTAAGCGGGGTCGCCCCTCGGCAGTGTCTGGCAAGCGCTCCGATTGTATTTCTGCCATGAAAAGGTCTCAGTGAAAACTCATCCGCCTTGCAGATGCCGTTCGGAGTCGGCATAAAATATGTAGGTCCCGTCCGGCCAATTTGTAGGGAAAAATCAAGAGGAGCACGACGCAAATTGGAAGAGAAGCTCGGCCTTAGATCTCTTCGGAGGTTATTGCGCCTTACATTTATTTACCGGGCTAAAGGTTAGCATGTTTAAAATACGTAAGTCGTTTTGTTCATCATATTTAAGTAGATAACTCATCAGTTGTTTGCATCAGAGCGATAGTTATTAAAACTGTTTAAAGGTTGTCAAACGTTGCTTCTCGTTGTATATCCTGTAATTCTAGAGTTAAATTGATAAATAACGTGTACGAATTTGTTTAACGCATTTGTTTTGGTTACTCGACGTCTCCGTTCTCGTGTAACCTACATATTGCGTTTTTTTTTTAATTTGCTTACCGGGCTAAAGGTTAGCATGTTTAAAATACGTAAGTCGTTTTGTTCATCATATTTAAGTAGATAACTCATCAGTTGTTTGCATCAGAGCGATAATTTTTGAGATAGTTATTAAAACCCTTTAAAGGTTGTCAAACGTTGTTTCTCGTTGTATATCCTTTAATTCTAGAGTTAAATTGATAAATAACGTGTACGAATTTGTTTAACGCATTTGTTTTGGTTACTCGACGTCTCCGTTCTCGTGTAGCCTACATATTGCGTTTTTTTTTTAATTTGCTTACCGGGCTAAAGTTTAGCATGTTTAAAATACGTAAGTCGTTTTGTTCATCAAATTTAAGTAGATAACTCATCAGTTGTTTGCATCAGAGCGACAATTTTTGAGATAGTTATTAAAACTGTTTAAAGGTTGTCAAACGTTGTTTCTCGTTGTATATCCTTTAATTCTAGAGTTAAATTGATAAATAACGTGTACGAATTTGTTTAACGCATTTGTTTTGGTTACTCGACGTCTCCGTTCTCGTGTAGCCTACATATTGCGTTTTTTTTTTAATTTGCTTACCGGGCTAAAGGTTAGCATGTTTAAAATACGTAAGTCGTTTTGTTCATGATATTTAAGTAGATAACTCATCAGTTGTTTGCATCAGAGCGATAATTTTTGAGATAGTTATTAAAACTGTTTAAAGGTTGTCAAACGTTGTTTCTCGTTGTATATCCTTTAATTCTAGAGTTAGATTGATAAATAACGTGTACGAATTTGTTTAACGCATTTGTTTTGGTTACTTGACGTCTCCGTTCTCGTGTAGCCTACATATTGCGTTTTTTTTTTTTAATTTGCTTACCGGGCTAAAGGTTAGCATGTTTAAAATACGTAAGTCGTTTTGTTCGTCAAATTTAAGTAGATAACTCATCAGTTGTTTCCATCAGAGCGATAATTTTTGAGATAGTTATTAAAACTGTTTAAAGGTTGTCAAACGTTGTTTCTCGTTGTATATCCTTTAATTCTAGAGTTAAATTGATAAATAACGTGTACGAATTTGTTTAACGCATTTGTTTTGGTTACTCGACGTCTCCGTTCTCGTGTAGCTTACATATTGCGTTTTTTTTTTAATTTGCTTACCGGGCTAAAGGTTAGCATGTTTAAAATACGTAAGTCGTTTTGTTCATCATATTTAAGTAGATAACTCATCAGTTGTTTGCATCAGAGCGATAATTTTTGAGATAGTTATTAAAACTGTTTAAAGGTTGTCAAACGTTGTTTCTCGTTGTATATCCTTTATTTCTAGAGTTAAATTGATAAATAACGTGTACGAATTTGTTTAACGCATTTGTTTTGGTTACTCGACGTCTCCGTTCTCGTGTAGCCTACATATTGCGTTTTTTTTTTATTTGCTTACCGGGCTAAAGGTTAGCATGTTTAAAATACGTAAGTCGTTTTGTTCATCAAATTTAAGTAGATAACTCATCAGTTGTTTGCATCAGAGCGATAATTTTTGAGATAGTTATTAAAACTGTTTAAAGGTTGTCAAACGTTGTTTCTCGTTGTATATCCTTTAATTCTAGAGTTAAATTGATAAATAACGTGTACGAATTTGTTTAACGCATTTGTTTTGGTTACTCGACGTCTCCGTTCTCGTGTAGCCTACATATTGCATTTTTTTTTTAATTTGCTTACCGGGCTAAAGGTTAGCATGTTTAAAATACGTAAGTCGTTTTGTTCAACAAATTTGAGTAGATAACTCATCAGTTGTTTGCATCAGAGCGATAATTTTTGAGATAGTTATTAAAACTGTTTAAAGGTTGTCAAACGTTGTTTCTCGTTGTATATCCTTTAATTCTAGAGTTAAATTGATAAATAACGTGTACGAATTTGTTTAACGCATTTGTTTTGATTACACGACGTCTCCGTTCTCGTGTAGCCTACATATTGCGGCCGCCGTGGTGTGATGGTAGCGTGCTCCGCCTATCACACCGTATGCCCTGGGTTCAACTCCCGGGCAAAGCAACATCAAAATTTTAGAAATAAGATTTTTCAATTAGAAGAAAATTTTTCTAAGCGGGGTCGCCCCTCGGCAGTGTCTGACAAGCGCTCCGATTGTATTTCTGCCATGAAAAGGTCTCAGTGAAAACTCATCTGCCTTGCAGATGCCGTTCGGAGTCGGCATAAAACATGTAGGTTCCGTCCGGCCAATTTGTAGGGAAAAATCAAGAGGAGCACGACGCAAATTGGAAGAGAAGCTCGGCCTTAGATCTCTTCGGAGGTTATCGCGCCTTACATTTATTTACCGGGCTAAAGGTTAGCATGTTTAAAATACGTAAGTCGTTTTGTTCATCATATTTAAGTAGATAACTCATCAGTTGTTTGCATCAGAGCGATAATTTTTGAGATAGTTATTAAAACTGTTTAAAGGTTGTCAAACGTTGTTTCTCGTTGTATATCCTTTAATTCTAGAGTTAAATTCATAAATAACGTGTACGAATTTGTTTAACGCATTTGTTTTGGTTACTCGACGTCTCCGTTCTCGTGTAGCCTACATATTGCGTTTTTTTTTAATTTGCTTACCGGGATAAAGGTTAGCATGTTTAAAATACGTAAGTCGTTTTGTTCATCATATTTAAGTAGATAACTCATCAGTTGTTTGCATTAGAGCGATAATTTTTGAGATAGTTATTAAAACTGTTTAAAGGTTGTCAAACGTTGTTTCTCGTTGTATATCCTTTAATTCTAGAGTTAAATTGATAAATAACGTGTACGAATTTGTTTAACGCATTTGTTTTGGTTACTCGACGTCTCCGTTCTCGTGTAGCCTACATATTGCGTTTTTTTTTTATTTTGCTTACCAGGCTAAAGGTTAGCATGTTTAAAATACGTAAGTCGTTTTGTTCATCAAATTTAAGTAGATAACTCATCAGTTGTTTGCATCAGAGCGACAATTTTTGAGATAGTTATTAAAACTGTTTAAAGGTTGTCAAACGTTGTTTCTCGTTGTATATCCTTTAATTCTAGAGTTAAATTGATAAATAACGTGTACGAATTTGTTTAACGCATTTGTTTTGGTTACTCGACGTCTCCGTTCTCGTGTAGCCTACATATTGCGTTTTTTTTTAAATTTGCTTACCGGGCTAAAGGTTAGCATGTTTAAAATACGTAAGTCGTTTTGTTCATCAAATTTAAGTAGATAACTCATCAGTTGTTTGCATCAGAGCGACAATTTTTGAGATAGTTATTAAAACTGTTTAAAGGTTGTCAAACGTTGTTTCTCGTTGTATATCCTTTAATTCTAGAGTTAAATTGATAAATAACGTGTACGAATTTGTTTAACGCATTTGTTTTGGTTACTCGACGTCTCCGTTCTCGTGTAGCCTACATATTGCGTTTTTTTTTTTAATTTGCTTACCGGGCTAAAGGTTAGCATGTTTAAAATACGTAAGTCGTTTTGTTCACCAAATTTACGGAGATAACTCATCAGTTGTTTGCATCAGAGCGATAATTTTTGAGATAGTTATTAAAACTGTTTAAAGGTTGTCAAACGTTGTTTCTCGTTGTATATCCTTTAATTCTAGAGTTAAATTGATAAATAACGTGTACGAATTTGTTTAACGCATTTGTTTTGGTTACTCGACGTCTCCGTTCTCGTGTAGCCTACATATTGCGTTTTTTTTTAAATTTGCTTACCGGGCTAAAGGTTAGCATGTTTAAAATACGTAAGTCGTTTTGTTCATCAAATTTAAGTAGATAACTCATCAGTTGTTTGCATCAGAGCGACAATTTTTGAGATAGTTATTAAAACTGTTTAAAGGTTGTCAAACGTTGTTTCTCGTTGTATATCCTTTAATTCTAGAGTTAAATTGATAAATAACGTGTACGAATTTGTTTAACGCATTTGTTTTGGTTACTCGACGTCTCCGTTCTCGTGTAGCCTACATATTGCGTTTTTTTTTAATTTGCTTACCGGGCTAAAGGTTAGCATGTTTAAAATACGTAAGTCGTTTTGTTCATCATATTTAAGTAGATAACTCATCAGTTGTTTGCATCAGAGCGATAATTTTTGAGATAGTTATTAAAACTGTTTAAAGGTTGTCAAACGTTGTTTCTCGTTGTATATCCTTTAATTCTAGAGTTAAGTTGATAAATAACGTGTACGAATTTGTTTAACGCATTTGTTTTGGTTACTCGACGTCTCCGTTCTCGTGTAGCCTACATATTGCGTTTTTTTTTTAATTTGCTTACCGGGCTAAAGGTTAGCATGTTTAAAATACGTAAGTCGTTTTGTTCATCAAATTTAAGTAGATAACTCATCAGTTGTTTGCATCAGAGCGATAATTTTTGAGATAGTTATTAAAACTGTTTAAAGGTTGTCAAACGTTGTTTCTCGTTGTATATCCTTTAATTCTAGAGTTAAATTGATAAATAACGTGTACGAATTTGTTTAACGCATTTGTTTTGGTTACTCGACGTCTCCGTTCTCGTGTAGCCCACATATTGCGTTTTTTTTTTAATTTGCTTACCGGGCTAAAGGTTAGCATGTTTAAAATACGTAAGTCGTTTTGTTCATCAAATTTAAGTAGATAACTCATCAGTTGTTTGCATCAGAGCGATAATTTTTGCGATAGTTATTAAAACTGTTAAAAGGTTGTCAAACGTTATTTCTCGTTGTATATCCTTTAATTCTAGAGTTAAATTGATAAATAACGTGTACGAATTTGTTTAACGCATTTGTTTTGGTTACTCGACGTCTCCGTTCTCGTGTAGCCTACATATTGCGTTTTTTTTTAATTTGCTTACCGGGCTAAAGGTTAGCATGTTTAAAATACGTAAGTCGTTTTGTTCATCAAATTTAAGTAGATAACTCATCAGTTGTTTGCATCAGAGCGATAATTTTTGAGATAGTAATTAAAACTGTTTAAAGGTTGTCAAACGTTGTTTCTCGTTGTATATCCTTTAATTCTAGAGTTAAATTGATAAATAACGTGTACGAATTTGTTTAACGCATTTGTTTTGGTTACTCGACGTCTCCGTTCTCGTGTAGCCTACATATTGCGTTTTTTTTTTTAATTTGCTTACCGGGCTAAAGGTTAGCATGTTTAAAATACGTAAGTCGTTTTGTTCATCAAATTTAAGTAGATAACTCATCAGTTGTTTGCATCAGAGCGATAATTTTTGAGATAGTTATTAAAACTGTTTAAAGGTTGTCAAACGTTGTTTCTCGTTGTATATCCTTTAATTCTAGAGTTAAATTGATAAATAACTTGTACGAATTTGTTTAACGCATTTGTTTTGGTTACTCGACGTCTCCGTTCTCGTGTAGCCTACATATTGCGTTTTTTTTTTAATTTGCTTACCGGGCTAAAGGTTAGCATGTTTAAAATACGTAAGTCGTTTTGTTCATCATATTTAAGTAGATAACTCATCAGTTGTTTGCATCAGAGCGATAATTTTTGAGATAGTTATTAAAACTGTTTAAAGGTTGTCAAACGTTGTTTCTCGTTGTATATCCTTTAATTCTAGAGTTAAATTGATAAATAACGTGTACGAATTTGTTTAACGCATTTGTTTTGGTTACTCGACGTCTCCGTTCTCGTGTAGCCTACATATTGCGTTTTTTTTTTAATTTGCTAACCGGGCTAAAGGTTAGCATGTTTAAAATACGTAAGTCGTATTGTTCATCAAATTTAAGTAGATAACTCATCAGTTGTTTGCATCAGAGCGATAATTTTTGAGATAGTTATTAAAACTGTTTAAAGGTTGTCAAACGTTGTTTCTCGTTGTATATCCTTTAATTCTAGAGTTAAATTGATAAATAACGTGTACGAATTTGTTTAACGCATTTGTTTTGGTTACTCGACGTCTCCGTTCTCGTGTAGCCTACATATTGCGTTTTTTTTTTAATTTGCTTACCGGGCTAAAGGTTAGCATGTTTAAAATACGTAAGTCGTTTTGTTCATCATATTTAAGTAGATAACTCATCAGTTGTTTGCATCAGAGCGACAATTTTTGAGATAGTTATTAAAACTGTTTAAAGGTTGTCAAACGTTGTTTCTCGTTGTATATCCTTTAATTCTAGAGTTAAATTGATAAATAACGTGTACGAATTTGTTTAACGCATTTGTTTTGGTTACTCGACGTCTCCGTTCTCGTGCAGCCTACATATTGCGTTTTTTTTTTAATTTGCTTACCGGGCTAAAGGTTAGCATGTTTAAAATACGTAAGTCGTTTTGTTCAACAAATTTGAGTAGATAACTCATCAGTTGTTTGCATCAGAGCGATAATTTTTGAGATAGTTATTAAAACTGTTTAAAGGTTGTCAAACGTTGTTTCTCGTTGTATATCCTTTAATTCTAGAGTTAAATTGATAAATAACGTGTACGAATTTGTTTAACGCATTTGTTTTGGTTACTCGACGTCTCCGTTCTCGTGTAGCCTACATATTGCGGCCGCCGTGGTGTGATGGTAGCGTGCTCCGCCTATCACACCGTATGCCCTGGGTTCAACTCCCGGGCAAAGCAACATCAAAATTTTAGAAATAAGATTTTTCAATTAGAAGAAAATTTTTCTAAGCGGGGTCGCCCCTCGGCAGTGTCTGGCAAGCGCTCCGATTGTATTTCTGCCATGAAAAGGTCTCAGTGAAAACTCATCTGCCTTGCAGATGCCGTTCGGAGTCGGCATAAAATATGTAGGTCCCGTCCGGCCAATTTGTAGGGAAAAATCAAGAGGAGCACGACGCAAATTGGAAGAGAAGCTCGGCCTTAGATCTCTTCGGAGGTTATTGCGCCTTACATTTATTTACCAGGCTAAAGGTTAGCATGTTTAAAATACGTAAGTCGTTTTGTTCATCATATTTAAGTAGATAACTCATCAGTTGTTTGCATCAGAGCGATAATTTTTGAGATAGTTATTAAAACTGTTTAAAGGTTTTCAAACGTTGTTTCTCGTTGTATATCCTTTAAATCTAGAGTTAAATTGATAAATAACGTGTACGAATTTGTTTAACGCATTTGTTTTGGTTACTCGACGTCTCCGTTCTCGTGTAGCCTACATATTGCGTTTTTTTTTAAATTTGCTTACCGGGCTAAAGGTTAGCATGTTTAAAATACGTAAGTCGTTTTGTTCATCAAATTTAAGTAGATAACTCATCAGTTGTTTGCATCAGAGCGACAATTTTTGAGATAGTTATTAAAACTGTTTAAAGGTTGTCAAACGTTGCTTCTCGTTGTATATCCTGTAATTCTAGAGTTAAATTGATAAATAACGTGTACGAATTTGTTTAACGCATTTGTTTTGGTTACTCGACGTCTCCATTCTCGTGTAACCTACATATTGCGTTTTTTTTTTTATTTGCTTACCGGGCTAAAGGTTAGCATGTTTAAAATACGTAAGTCGTTTTGTTCATCATATTTAAGTAGATAACTCATCAGTTGTTTGCATCAGAGCGATAATTTTTGAGATAGTTATTAAAACTCTTTAAAGGTTGTCAAACGTTGTTTCTCGTTGTATATCCTTTAATTCTAGAGTTAAATTGATAAATAACGTGTACGAATTTGTTTAACGCATTTGTTTTGGTTACTCGACGTCTCCGTTCTCGTGTAGCCTACATATTGCGTTTTTTTTTTAATTTGCTTACCGGGCTAAAGGTTAGCATGTTTAAAATACGTAAGTCGTTTTGTTCATCAAATTTAAGTAGATAACTCATCAGTTGTTTGCATCAGAGCGACAATTTTTGAGATAGTTATTAAAACTGTTTAAAGGTTGTCAAACGTTGTTTCTCGTTGTATATCCTTTAATTCTAGAGTTAAATTGATAAATAACGTGTACGAATTTGTTTAACGCATTTGTTTTGGTTACTCGACGTCTCCGTCCTCGTGTAGCCTACATATTGCGTTTTTTTTTTAATTTGCTTACCGGGCTAAAGGTTAGCATGTTTAAAATACGTAAGTCGTTTTGTTCATGATATTTAAGTAGATAACTCATCAGTTGTTTGCATCAGAGCGATAATTTTTGAGATAGTTATTAAAACTGTTTAAAGGTTGTCAAACGTTGTTTCTCGTTGTATATCCTTTAATTCTAGAGTTAGATTGATAAATAACGTGTACGAATTTGTTTAACGCATTTGTTTTGGTTACTTGACGTCTCCGTTCTCGTGTAGCCTACATATTGCGTTTTTTTTTTAATTTGCTTACCGGGCTAAAGGTTAGCATGTTTAAAATACGTAAGTCGTTTTGTTCATCAAATTTAAGTAGATAACTCATCAGTTGTTTCCATCAGAGCGATAATTTTTGAGATAGTTATTAAAACTGTTTAAAGGTTGTCAAACGTTGTTTCTCGTTGTATATCCTTTAATTCTAGAGTTAAATTGATAAATAACGTGTACGAATTTGTTTAACGCATTTGTTTTGGTTACTCGACGTCTCCGTTCTCGTGTAGCCTACATATTGCGTTTTTTTTTTAATTTGCTTACCGGGCTAAAGGTTAGCATGTTTAAAATACGTAAGTCGTTTTGTTCATCATATTTAAGTAGATAACTCATCAGTTGTTTGCATCAGAGCGATAATTTTTGAGATAGTTATTAAAACTGTTTAAAGGTTGTCAAACGTTGTTTCTCGTTGTATATCCTTTATTTCTAGAGTTAAATTGATAAATAACGTGTACGAATTTGTTTAACGCATTTGTTTTGGTTACTCGACGTCTCCGTTCTCGTGTAGCCTACATATTGCGTTTTTTTTTAATTTGCTTACCGGGCTAAAGGTTAGCATGTTTAAAATACGTAAGTCGTTTTGTTCATCAAATTTAAGTAGATAACTCATCAGTTGTTTGCATCAGAGCGATAATTTTTGAGATAGTTATTAAAACTGTTTAAAGGTTGTCAAACGTTGTTTCTCGTTGTATATCCTTTAATTCTAGAGTTAAATTGATAAATAACGTGTACGAATTTGTTTAACGCATTTGTTTTGGTTACTCGACGTCTCCGTTCTCGTGTAGCCTACATATTGCATTTTTTTTTTAATTTGCTTACCGGGCTAAAGGTTAGCATGTTTAAAATACGTAAGTCGTTTTGTTCAACAAATTTGAGTAGATAACTCATCAGTTGTTTGCATCAGAGCGATAATTTTTGAGATAGTTATTAAAACTGTTTAAAGGTTGTCAAACGTTGTTTCTCGTTGTATATCCTTTAATTCTAGAGTTAAATTGATAAATAACGTGTACGAATTTGTTTAACGCATTTGTTTTGGTTACTCGACGTCTCCGTTCTCGTGTAGCCTACATATTGCGTTTTTTTTTTAAATTTGCTTACCGGGCTAAAGGTTAGCATGTTTAAAATACGTAAGTCGTTTTGTTCATCATATTTAAGTAGATAACTCATCAGTTGTTTGCATCAGAGCGATAATTTTTGAGATAGTTATTAAAACTGTTTAAAGGTTGTCAAACGTTGTTTCTCGTTGTATATCCTTTAATTCTAGAGTTAAATTGATAAATAACGTGTACGAATTTGTTTAACGCATTTGTTTTGGTTACTCGACGTCTCCGTTCTCGTGTAGCCTACAAATTGCGTTTTTTTTTTAATTTGCTTACCGGGCTAAAGGTTAGCATGTTTAAAATACGTAAGTCGTTTTGTTCATCAAATTTAAGTAGATAACTCATCAGTTGTTTGCATCAGAGCGATAATTTTTTAGATAGTTATTAAAACTGTTTAAAGGTTGTCAAACGTTGTTTCTCGTTGTATATCCTTTAATTCTAGAGTTAAATTGATAAATAACGTGTACGAATTTGTTTAACGCATTTGTTTTGGTTACTCGACGTCTCCGTTCTCGTGTAGCCTACATATTGCGTTTTTTTTTTTAATTTGCTTACCGGGCTAAAGGTTAGCATGTTTAAAATACGTAAGTCGTTTTGTTCAACAAATTTAAGTAGATAACTCATCAGTTGTTTGCATCAGAGCGATAATTTTTGAGATAGTTATTAAAACTGTTTAAAAGTTGTCAAACGTTGTTTCTCGTTGTATATCCTTTAATTCTAGAGTTAAATTGATAAATAACGTGTACGAATTTGTTTAACGCATTTGTTTTGGTTACTCGACGTCTCCGTTCTCGTGTAGCCTACATATTGCGTTTTTTTTTTTAATTTGCTTACCGGGCTAAAGGTTAGCATGTTTAAAATACGTAAGTCGTTTTGTTCATCATATTTAAGTAGATAACTCATCAGTTGTTTGCATCAGAGCGATAATTTTTGAGATAGTTATTAAAACTGTTTAAAGGTTGTTAAACGTTGTTTCTCGTTGTATATCCTTTAATTCTAGAGTTAAATTGATAAATAACGTGTACGAATTTGTTTAACGCATTTCTTTTGGTTACTCGACGTCTCCGTTCTCGTGTAGCCTACATATTGCTTTTTTTTTTTAATTTGCTTACCGAGCTAAAAGTTAGCATGCTTAAAATACGTAAGTCGTTTTGTTCAACAAATTTGAGTAGATAACTCAGCAGTTGTTTGCATCAGAGCGACAATTTTTGAGATAGTTATTAAAACTGTTTAAAGGTTGTAAAACGTTGTTTCTCGTTGTATATCCTTTAATTCTAGAGTTAAATTGATAAATAACGTGTACGAATTTGTTTAACGCATTTCTTTTGGTTACTCGACGTCTCCGTTCTCGTGTAGCCTACATATTGCGTTTTTTTTTTAATTTGCTTACCGGGCTAAAGGTTAGCATGCTTAAAATATGTAAGTCGTTTTGTTCTACAAATTTAAGTAGATAACTCATCAGTTGTTTGCATCAGAGCGACAATTTTAGAGATAGTTATTAAAACTGTTTAAAGGTTGTCAAACTTTGTTTCTCGTTGTATATCCTTTAATTCTAGAGTTAAATTGATAAATAACGTTTACGAATTTGTTTAACGCATTTGTTTTGGTTACTCGACGCCTCCGTTCTCGTGTAGCCTACATATTGCGTTTTTTTTTTTTAATTTGCTTACCGAGCTAAAGGTTAGCATGCTTAAAATACGTAAGTCGTTTTGTTCAACAAATTTAAGTAGATAACTCATCAGTTGTTTGCATCAGAGCGACAATTTTTGAGATAGTTATTAAAACTGTTTAAAGGTTGTAAAACGTTGTTTCTCGTTGTATATCCTTTAATTCTAGAGTTAAATTGATAAATAACGTGTACGAACTTGTTTAACGCATTTCTTTTGGTTACTCGACGTCTCCGTTCTCGTGTAGCCTACATATTGCTTTTTTTTTTAATTTGCTTACCGAGCTAAAGGTTAGCATGCTTAAAATACGTAAGTCGTTTTGTTCAACAAATTTAAGTAGATAACTCATCAGTTGTTTGCATCAGAGCGACAATTTTTGAGATAGTTATTAAAACTGTTTAAAGGTTGTCAAACGTTGTTTCTCGTTGTATATCCTTTAATTCTAGAGTTAAATTGATAAATAACGTGTACGAATTTGTTTAACGCATTTGTTTTGGTTACTCGACGTCTCCGTTCTCGTGTAGCCTACATATTGCGTTTTTTTTTTAATTTGCTTACCGGGCTAAAGGTTAGCATGTTTAAAATACGTAAGTCGTTTTGTTCATCATATTTAAGTAGATAACTCATCAGTTGTTTGCATCAGAGCGATAATTTTTGAGATAGTTATTAAAACTGTTTAAAGGTTGTTAAACGTTGTTTCTCGTTGTATATCCTTTAATTCTAGAGTTAAATTGATAAATAACGTGTACGAATTTGTTTAACGCATTTCTTTTGGTTACTCGACGTCTCCGTTCTCGTGTAGCCTACATATTGCGTTTTTTTTTTTAATTTGCTTACCGGGCTAAAGGTTAGCATGCTTAAAATATGTAAGTCGTTTTGTTCTACAAATTTAAGTAGATAACTCATCAGTTGTTTGCATCAGAGCGACAATTTTAGAGATAGTTATTAAAACTGTTTAAAGGTTGTCAAACTTTGTTTCTCGTTGTATATCCTTTAATTCTAGAGTTAAATTGATAAATAACGTTTACGAATTTGTTTAACGCATTTGTTTTGGTTACTCGACGCCTCCGTTCTCGTGTAGCCTACATATTGCGTTTTTTTTTTTAATTTGCTTACCGAGCTAAAGGTTAGCATGCTTAAAATACGTAAGTCGTTTTGTTCAACAAATTTAAGTAGATAACTCATCAGTTGTTTGCATCAGAGCGACAATTTTTGAGATAGTTATTAAAACTGTTTAAAGGTTGTAAAACGTTGTTTCTCGTTGTATATCCTTTAATTCTAGAGTTAAATTGATAAATAACGTGTACGAACTTGTTTAACGCATTTCTTTTGGTTACTCGACGTCTCCGTTCTCGTGTAGCCTACATATTGCTTTTTTTTTTAATTTGCTTACCGAGCTAAAGGTTAGCATGCTTAAAATACGTAAGTCGTTTTGTTCAACAAATTTAAGTAGATAACTCATCAGTTGTTTGCATCAGAGCGACAATTTTTGAGATAGTTATTAAAACTGTTTAAAGGTTGTCAAACGTTGTTTCTCGTTGTATATCCTTTAATTCTAGAGTTAAATTGATAAATAACGTGTACGAATTTGTCTAACGCATTTGTTTTGGTTACTCGACGTCTCCGTTCTCGTGTAGCCTACATATTGCGTTTTTTTTTTTAATTTGCTTACCGGGATAAAGGTTAGCATGCTTAAAATATGTAAGTCGTTTTGTTCTACAAATTTAAGTAGATAACTCATCAGTTGTTTGCATCAGAGCGACAATTTTAGAGATAGTTATTAAAACTGTTTAAAGGTTGTCAAACTTTGTTTCTCGTTGTATATCCTTTAATTCTAGAGTTAAATTGATAAATAACGTTTACGAATTTGTTTAACGCATTTGTTTTGGTTACTCGACGCCTCCGTTCTCGTGTAGCCTACATATTGCTTTTTTTTTTTTAATTTGCTTACCGGGATAAAGGTTAGCATGCTTAAATACGTAAGTTGTTTTGTTCTACAATTTTAATTAGATAACTCATCAGTTGTTTGCATCAGAGCGACAATTTTTGAGATAGTTATTAAAACTGTTTAAAGGTTGTAAAACGTTGTTTCTCGTTGTATATCCTTTAATTCTAGAGTTAAATTGATAAATAACGTGTACGAATTTGTTTAACACATTTGTTTTGGTTACTCGACGTCTCCGTTCTCCTGTAGCCTACATATTGCGTTTTTTTTTTTAATTTGCTTACCGGGCTAAAGGTTAGCATGCTTAAAATACGTAAGTCGTGTTGTTCAACAAATTTAAGTAGATAACTCAGCAGTTGTTTGCATCAGAGCGACAATTTTTGAGATAGTTATTAAAACTGTTTAAAGGTTGTAACACGTTGTTTTTCGTTGTATATCCTTTAATTCTAGAGTTAAATTGATAAATAACGTGTACGAATTTGTTTAACGCATTTATTTTGGTTAATCGACGTCTCCGTTCTCTTGTAGCCTACATATTGCGTTTTTTTTTTAATTTGCTTACCGGGCTAAAGGTTAGCATGCTTAAAATACGTAAGTCGTTTTGTTCAACAAATTTAAGTAGATAACTCCTCAGTTGTTTGCATCAGAGCGACAATTTTTGAGATAGTTATTAAAACGGTTTAAAGGTTGTCAAACGTTGTTTCTCGTTGTATATCCTTTAATTCTAGAGTTATATTGATAAATAACGTGTACGAATTTGTTTAACGCATTTGTTTTGGTTACTCGACGTGTCCGTTCTCGTGTAGCCTACATATTGCTTATTTTTTTTAATTTGCTTACCGAGCTAAAGGTTAGCGTGCTTAAAATACGTAAGTCGTTTTGTTCAACAAATTTAAGTAGATAACTCATCAGTTGTTTGCATCAGAGCGACAATTTTTGAGATAGTTATTAAAACTGTTTAAAGGTTATCAAACGTTGTTTCTCGTTGTATATCCTTTAATTCTAGAGTTAAATTGATAAATAACGTTTACGAATTTGTTTAACGCATTTGTTTTGGTTACTCGACGCCTCCGTTCTCGTGTAGCCTACATATTGCGTTTTTTTTTAATTTGCTTACCGGGATAAAGGTTAGTATGCTTAAAATACGTAAGTCGTTTTGTTCAACAAATTTAAGTAGATAACTCATCAGTTGTTTGCATCAGAGCGCCAATTTTTGAGATAGTTATTAAAACTGTTTAAAGGTTGTAAAACGTTGTTTCTCGTTGTATATCCTTTAATTCTAGAGTTAAATTTATAAATAACGTGTACGAATTTGTTTAACGCATTTGTTTTGGTTACTCGACGCCTCCGTTCTCGTGTAGCCTACATATTGCTTTTTTTTTTAATTTGCTTACCGAGCTAAAGGTTAGCATGCTTAAAATACGTAAGTCGTTTTGTTCAACAAATTTAAGTAGATAACTCATCAGTTGTTTGCATCAGAGCGACAATTTTTGAGATAGTTATTAAAACTATTTAAAGGTTGTCAAACGATGTTTCTCGTTGTATATCCTTTAATTCTAGAGTTAAATTGATAAATAACGTGTACGAATTTGTTTGACGCATTTGTTTTGGTTACTCGACGTCTCCGTTCTCGTGTAGCCTACATATTGCGTTTTTTTTTTAATTTGCTTACCGGGCTAAAGGTTAGCATGCTTAAAATACGTAAGTCGTTTTGTTCAACAAATTTGAGTAGATAACTCAGCAGTTGTTTGCATCAGAGCGACAATTTTTGAGATAGTTATTAAAACTGTTTAAAGGTTGTAAAACGTTGTTTCTCGTTGTATATCCTTTAATTCTAGAGTTAAATTGATAAATAACGTTTACGAATTTGTTTAACGCATTTGTTTTGGTTACTCGACGTCTCCGTTCTCGTGTAGCCTACATATTGCGTTTTTTTTTTTAATTTGCTTACCGAGCTAAAGGTTAGCATACTTAAAATACGTAAGTCGTTTTGTTCAACAAATTTAAATAGATAACTCATCAGTTGTTTGCATCAGAGCGACAATTTTTGAGATAGTTATTAAAACTGTTTAAAGGTTGTCAAACGTTGTTTCTCGTTGTATATCCTTTAATTCTAGAGTTAAATTGATAAACAACCTGTACGAATTTGTTTAACGCATTTGTTTTGGCTACTCGACGTCTCCGTTATCGTGTAGCCTACATATTGCGTTGTTTTTTTAATTTGCTTACCGGGCTAAAGGTTAGCCTGCTTAAAATACGTAAGTCGTTTCGTTCAACAAATTTGAGTAGATAACTCATCAGTTGTTTGCATCAGAGCGACAATTTTTGAGATAGTTATTAAAACTGTTTAAAGGTTGTAAAACGTTGTTTCTCGTTGTATATCCTTTAATTCTAGAGTTAAATTGATAAATAACGTGTACGAATTTGTTTAACGCATTTCTTTTGGTTACTCGACGTCTCCGTTCTCGTGTAGCCTACATATTGCTTTTTTTTTTAATTTGCTTACCGAGCTAAAGGTTAGCATGCTTAAAATACGTAAGTCGTTTTGTTCAACAAATTTAAGTAGATAACTCATCAGTTGTTTGCATCAGAGCGACAATTTTTGAGATAGTTATTAAAACTGTTTAAAGGTTGTAAAACGTTGTTTCTCGTTGTATATCCTTTAATTCTAGAGTTAAATTGATAAATAACGTGCACGAATTTGTTTAACGCATTTCTTTTGGTTACTCGACGTCTCCGTTCTCGTGTAGCCTACATATTGCTTTTTTTTTTAATTTGCTTACCGAGCTAAAGGTTAGCATGCTTAAAATACGTAAGTCGTTTCGTTCAACAAATTTGTGTAGATAACTCATCAGTTGTTTGCATCAGAGCGACAATTTTTGCTTAAAACTGTTTAAAGGTTGTAAAACGTTGTTTCTCTTTGTATATCCTTTAATTCTAGAGTTAAATTGATAAATAACGTGTACGAATTTGTTTAACGCATTTCTTTTGGTTACTCGACGTCTCCGTTCTCGTGTAGCCTACATATTGCTTTTTTTTTTAATTTGCTTACCGAGCTAAAGGTTAGCATGCTTAAAATACGTAAGTCGTTTTGTTCAACAAATTTAAGTAGATAACTCATCAGTTGTTTGCATCAGAGCGACAATTTTTGAGATAGTTATTAAAACTGTTTAAAGGTTGTCAAACGTTGTTTCTCGTTGTATATCCTTTAACTCTAGAGTTAAATTGATAAATAACGTTTACGAATTTGTTTAACGCATTTCTTTTGGTTACTCGACGTCTCCGTTCTCGTGTAGCCTACATATTGCGTTTTTTTTTTTTAATTTGCTTACCGGGCTAAAGGTTAGCATGCTTAAAATACGTAAGTCGTTTTGTTCAACAAATTTAAGTAGATAACTCATCAGTTGTTTGCATCAGAGCGACAATTTTTGAGATAGTTATTAAAACTGTTTAAAGGTTGTCAAACGTTGTTTCTCGTTGTATATCCTTTAATTCTAGAGCTAAATTGATAAATAACGTTTACGTTTTGTTTAACGCATTTGTTTTGGTTACTCGACGCCTCCGTTCTCGTGTAGCCTACATATTGCGTTTTTTTTTAATTTGCTTACCGGGATAAAGGTTAGCATGCTTAAAATACGTAAGTCGTTTTGTTCAACAAATTTAAGTAGATAACTCATCAGTTGTTTGCATCAGAGCGACAATTTTTGAGATAGTTATTAAAACTGTTTAAAGGTTGTAAAACGTTGTTTCTCGTTGTATATCCTTTAATTCTAGAGTTAAATTTATAAATAACGTGTACGAATTTGTTTAACGCATTTGTTTTGGTTACTCGACGCCTCCGTTCTCGTGTAGCCTACATATTGCTTTTTTTTTTTAATTTGCTTACCGAGCTAAAGGTTAGCATGCTTAAAATACGTAAGTCGTTTTGTTCAACAAATTTAAGTAGATAACTCATCAGTTGTTTGCATCAGAGCGACAATTTTTAAGATAGTTATTAAAACTGTTTAAAGGTTGTCAAACGTTGTTTCTCGTTGTATATCCTTTCATTCTAGAGTTAAATTGATAAATAACCTTTACGAATTTGTTTAACGCATTTGTTTTGGTTACTCGACGCCTCCGTTCTCGTGTAGCCTACATATTGCTTTTTTTTTTTAATTTGCTTACCGAGCTAAAGGTTAGCATGCTTAAAATACGTAAGTCGTTTTGTTCAACAAATTTAAGTAGATAACTCATCAGTTGTTTGCATCAGAGCGACAATTTTTGAGATAGTTATTAAAACTGTTTAAAGGTTGTAAAACGTTGTTTCTCGTTGTATATCCTTTAATTCTAGAGTTAGATTGATAAATAACGTGTACGAATTTGTTTAACGCATTTGTTTTGGTTACTCGACGTCTCCGTTCTCGTGTAGCCTACATATTGCGTTTTTTTTTAATTTGCTTACCGGGCTAAATGTTAGCATGCTTAAAATACGTAAGTCGTTTTGTTCAACAAATTTAAGTAGATAACTCATCAGTTGTTTGCATCAGAGCGACAATTTTTGAGATAGTTATTAAAACTATTTAAAGGTTGTCAAACGATGTTTCTCGTTGTATATCCTTTAATTCTAGAGTTAAATTGATAAATAACGTGTACGAATTTGTTTAACGCATTTGTTTTGGTTACTCGACGTCTCCGTTCTCGTGTAGCCTACATATTGCGTTTTTTTTTTAATTTGCTTACCGGGCTAAAGGTTAGCATGCTTAAAATACGTAAGTCGTTTTGTTCAACAAATTTGAGTAGATAACTCAGCAGTTGTTTGCATCAGAGCGACAATTTTTGAGATAGTTATTAAAACTGTTTAAAGGTTGTAAAACGTTGTTTCTCGTTGTATATCCTTTAATTCTAGAGTTAAATTGATAAATAACGTTTACGAATTTGTTTAACGCATTTGTTTTGGTTACTCGAAGTCTCCGTTCTCGTGTAGCCTACATATTGCGTTTTTTTTTTTAATTTGCTTACCGAGCTAAAGGTTAGCATACTTAAAATACGTAAGTCGTTTTGTTCAACAAATTTAAATAGATAACTCATCAGTTGTTTGCATCAGAGCGACAATTTTTGAGATAGTTATTAAAACTGTTTAAAGGTTGTCAAACGTTGTTTCTCGTTGTATATCCTTTAATTCTAGAGTTAAATTGATAAATAACCTGTACGAATTTGTTTAACGCATTTGTTTTGGCTACTCGACGTCTCCGTTATCGTGTAGCCTACATATTGCGTTTTTTTTTTAATTTGCTTACCGGGCTAAAGGTTAGCATGCTTAAAATACGTAAGTCGTTTCGTTCAACAAATTTGAGTAGACAACTCATCAGTTGTTTGCATCAGAGCGACAATTTTTGAGATAGTTATTAAAACTGTTTAAAGGTTGTAAAACGTTGTTTCTCGTTGTATATCCTTTAATTCTAGAGTTAAATTGATAAATAACGTGTACGAATTTGTTTAACGCATTTCTTTTGGTTACTCGACGTCTCCGTTCTCGTGTAGCCTACATATTGCTTTTTTTTTAATTTGCTTACCGAGCTAAAGGTTAGCATGCTTAAAATACGTAAGTCGTTTTGTTCAACAAATTTAAGTAGATAACTCATCAGTTGTTTGCATCAGAGCGACAATTTTTGAGATAGTTATTAAAACTGTTTAAAGGTTGTAAAACGTTGTTTCTCGTTGTATATCCTTTAATTGTAGAGTTAAATTGATAAATAACGTGTACGAATTTGTTTAACGCATTTCTTTTGGTTACTCGACGTCTCCGTTCTCGTGTAGCCTACATATTGCTTTTTTTTTTTTAATTTGCTTACCGAGCTAAAGGTTAGCATGCTTAAAATACGTAAGTCGTTTTGTTCAACAAATTTGAGTAGATAACTCAGCAGTTGTTTGCATCAGAACGACAATTTTTGAGATAGTTATTAAAACTGTTTAAAGGTTGTCAAACGTTGTTTCTCGTTGTATATCCTTTAATTCTAGAGTTATATTGATAAATAACGTGTACGAATTTGTTTAACGCATTTGTTTTGGTTACTCGACGTCTCCGTTCTCGTGTAGCCTTCATATTGCGTTTTTTTTTAATTTGCTTACCGGGCTAAAGGTTAGCATGCTTAAAATACGTAAGTCGTTTCGTTCAACAAATTTGAGTAGATAACTCATCAGTTGTTTGCATCAGAGCGACAATTTTTGAGATAGTTATTAAAACTGTTTAAAGGTTGTAAAACGTTGTTTCTCGTTGTATATCCTTTAATTCTAGAGTTAAATTGATAAATAACGTGTACGAATTTGTTTAACGCATTTCTTTTGGTTACTCGACGTCTCCGTTCTCGTGTAGCCTACATATTGCTTTTTTTTTTAATTTGCTTACCGAGCTAAAGGTTAGCATGCTTAAAATACGTAAGTCGTTTTGTTCAACAAATTTAAGTAGATAACTCATCAGTTGTTTGCATCAGAGCGACAATTTTTGAGATAGTTATTAAAACTGTTTAAAGGTTGTCAAACGTTGTTTCTCGTTGTATATCCTTTAACTCTAGAGTTAAATTGATAAATAACGTTTACGAATTTGTTTAACGCATTTCTTTTGGTTACTCGACGTCTCCGTTCTCGTGTAGCCTACATATTGCGTTTTTTTTTTTTAATTTGCTTACCGGGCTAAAGGTTAGCATGTTTAAAATACGTAAGTCGTTTTGTTCAACAAATTTAAGTAGATAACTCATCAGTTGTTTGCATCAGAGCGACAATTTTTGAGATAGTTATTAAAACTGTTTAAAGGTTGTCAAACGTTGTTTCTCGTTGTATATCCTTTAATTCTAGAGTTATATTGATAAATAACGTGTACGAATTTGTTTAACGCATTTGTTTTGGTTACTCGACGTCTCCGTTCTCGTGTAGCCTACATATTGTTTTTTTTTTTAATTTGCTTACCGAGCTAAAGGTTAGCATGCTTAAAATACGTAAGTCGTTTTGTTCAACAAATTTAAGTAGATAACTCATCAGTTGTTTGCATCAGAGCGACAATTTTTGAGATAGTTATTAAAACTGTTTAAAGGTTGTCAAACGTTGTTTCTCGTTGTATATCCTTTAATTCTAGAGTTAAATTGATAAATAACGTTTACGAATTTGTTTAACGCATTTGTTTTGGTTACTCGACGCCTCCGTTCTCGTGTAGCCTACATATTGCGTTTTTTTTTAATTTGCTTACCGGGATAAAGGTTAGCATGCTTAAAATACGTAAGTCGTTTTGTTCAACAAATTTAAGTAGATAACTCATCAGTTGTTTGCATCAGAGCGACAATTTTTGAGATAGTTATTAAAACTGTTTAAAGGTTGTAAAACGTTGTTTCTCGTTGTATATCCTTTAATTCTAGAGTTAGATTGATAAATAACGTGTACGAATTTGTTTAACGCATTTGTTTTGGTTACTCGACGTCTCCGTTCTCGTGTAGCCTACATATTGCGTTTTTTTTTAATTTGCTTACCGGGCTAAATGTTAGCATGCTTAAAATACGTAAGTCGTTTTGTTCAACAAATTTAAGTAGATAACTCATCAGTTGTTTGCATCAGAGCGACAATTTTTGAGATAGTTATTAAAACTATTTAAAGGTTGTCAAACGATGTTTCTCGTTGTATATCCTTTAATTCTAGAGTTAAATTGATAAATAACGTGTACGAATTTGTTTAACGCATTTGTTTTGGTTACTCGACGTCTCCGTTCTCGTGTAGCCTACATATTGCGTTTTTTTTTTAATTTGCTTACCGGGCTAAAGGTTAGCATGCTTAAAATACGTAAGTCGTTTTGTTCAACAAATTTGAGTAGATAACTCAGCAGTTGTTTGCATCAGAGCGACAATTTTTGAGATAGTTATTAAAACTGTTTAAAGGTTGTAAAACGTTGTTTCTCGTTGTATATCCTTTAATTCTAGAGTTAAATTGATAAATAACGTTTACGAATTTGTTTAACGCATTTGTTTTGGTTACTCGACGTCTCCGTTCTCGTGTAGCCTACATATTGCGTTTTTTTTTTAATTTGCTTACCGAGCTAAAGGTTAGCATACTTAAAATACGTAAGTCGTTTTGTTCAACAAATTTAAATAGATAACTCATCAGTTGTTTGCATCAGAGCGACAATTTTTGAGATAGTTATTAAAACTGTTTAAAGGTTGTCAAACGTTGTTTCTCGTTGTATATCCTTTAATTCTAGAGTTAAATTGATAAATAACCTGTACGAATTTGTTTAACGCATTTGTTTTGGCTACTCGACGTCTCCGTTATCGTGTAGCCTACATATTGCGTTTTTTTTTTAATTTGCTTACCGGGCTAAAGGTTAGCATGCTTAAAATACGTAAGTCGTTTCGTTCAACAAATTTGAGTAGATAACTCATCAGTTGTTTGCATCAGAGCGACAATTTTTGAGATAGTTATTAAAACTGTTTAACGGTTGTAAAACGTTGTTTCTCGTTGTATATCTTTTAATTCTAGAGTTAAATTGATAAATAACGTGTACGAATTTGTTTAACGCATTTCTTTTGGTTACTCGACGTCTCCGTTCTCGTGTAGCCTACATATTGCTTTTTTTTTTTAATTTGCTTACCGAGCTAAAGGTTAGCATGCTTAAAATACGTAAGTCGTTTTGTTCAACAAATTTAAGTAGATAACTCATCAGTTGTTTGCATCAGAGCGACAATTTTTGAGATAGTTATTAAAACTGTTTAAAGGTTGTAAAACGTTGTTTCTCGTTGTATATCCTTTAATTGTAGAGCTAAATTGATAAATAACGTGTACGAATTTGTTTAACGCATTTCTTTTGGTTACTCGACGTCTCCGTTCTCGTGTAGCCTACATATTGCTTTTTTTTTTTTTAATTTGCTTACCGAGCTAAAGGTTAGCATGCTTAAAAGACGTAAGTCGTTTTGTTCAACAAATTTGAGTAGATAACTCAGCAGTTGTTTGCATCAGAGCGACAATTTTTGAGATAGTTATTAAAACTGTTTAAAGGTTGTCAAACGTTGTTTCTCGTTGTATATCCTTTAATTCTAGAGTTATATTGATAAATAACGTGTACGAATTTGTTTAACGCATTTGTTTTGGTTACTCGACGTCTCCGTTCTCGTGTAGCCTACATATTGCGTTTTTTTTAATTTGCTTACCGGGCTAAAGGTTAGCATGCTTAAAATACGTAAGTCGTTTCGTTCAACAAATTTGAGTAGATAACTCATCAGTTGTTTGCATCAGAGCGACAATTTTTGAGATAGTTATTAAAACTGTTTAAAGGTTGTAAAACGTTGTTTCTCGTTGTATATCCTTTAATTCTAGAGTTAAATTGATAAATAACGTGTACGAATTTGTTTAACGCATTTCTTTTGGTTACTCGACGTCTCCGTTCTCGTGTAGCCTACATATTGCTTTTTTTTTTAATTTGCTTACCGAGCTAAAGGTTAGCATGCTTAAAATACGTAAGTCGTTTTGTTCAACAAATTTAAGTAGATAACTCATCAGTTGTTTGCATCAGAGCGACAATTTTTGAGATAGTTATTAAAACTGTTTAAAGGTTGTCAAACGTTGTTTCTCGTTGTATATCCTTTAACTCTAGAGTTAAATTGATAAATAACGTTTACGAATTTGTTTAACGCATTTCTTTTGGTTACTCGACGTCTCCGTTCTCGTGTAGCCTACATATTGCGTTTTTTTTTTAATTTGCTTACCGGGCTAAAGGTTAGCATGCTTAAAATACGTAAGCCGTTTTGTTCAACAAATTTAAGTAGATAACTCATCAGTTGTTTGCATCAGAGCGACAATTTTTGAGATAGTTATTAAAACTGTTTAAAGGTTGTCAAACGTTGTTTCTCGTTGTATATCCTTTAATTCTAGAGTTATATTGATAAATAACGTGTACGAATTTGTTTAACGCATTTGTTTTGGTTACTCGACGTCTCCGTTCTCGTGTAGCCTACATATTGTTTTTTTTTTAATTTGCTTACCGAGCTAAAGGTTAGCATGCTTAAAATACGTAAGTCGTTTTGTTCAACAAATTTAAGTAGATAACTCATCAGTTGTTTGCATCAGAGCGACAATTTTTGAGATAGTTATTAAAACTGTTTAAAGGTTGTCAAACGTTGTTTCTCGTTGTATATCCTTTAATTCTAGAGTTAAATTGATAAATAACGTTTACGAATTTATTTAACGCATTTGTTTTGGTTACTCGACGCCTCCGTTCTCGTGTAGCCTACATATTGCGTTTTTTTTTAATTTGCTTACCGGGATAAAGGTTAGCATGCTTAAAATACGTAAGTCGTTTTGTTCAACAAATTTAAGTAGATAACTCATCAGTTGTTTGCATCAGAGCGACAATTTTTGAGATAGTTATTAAAACTGTTTAAAGGTTGTAAAACGTTGTTTCTCGTTGTATATCCTTTAATTCTAGAGTTAAATTTATAAATAACGAGTACGAATTTGTTTAACGCATTTGTTTTGGTTACTCGACGCCTCCGTTCTCGTGTAGCCTACATATTGCTTTTTTTTTTTAATTTGCTTACCGAGCTAAAGGTTAGCATGCTTAAAATACGTAAGTAGTTTTGTTCAACAAATTTAAGAAGATAACTCATTAGTTGTTTGCATCAGAGCGACAGTTTTTGAGATAGTTATTAAAACTGTTTAAAGGTTGTCAAACGTTGTTTCTCGTTGTATATCCTTTAATTCTAGAGTTAAATTGATAAATAACGTTTACGAATTTGTTTAACGCATTTGTTTTGGTTACTCGACGCCTCCGTTCTCGTGTAGCCTACATATTGCTTTTTTTTAATTTGCTTACCGAGCTAAAGGTTAGCATGCTTAAAATACGTAAGTAGTTTTTTTCAACAAATTTAAGTAGATAACTCATCAGTTGTTAGCATCAGAGCGACAATTTTTGAGATAGTTATTAAAACTGTTTAAAGGTTGTAAAACTTTGTTTCTCGTTGTATATCCTTTAATTCTAGATTTAGATTGATAAATAACGTGTACGAATTTGTTTAACGCATTTGTTTTGGTTACTCGACGTCTCCGTTCTCGTGTAGCCTACATATTGCGTTTTTTTTTAATTTGCTTACCGGGCTAAAGGTTAGCATGCTTAAAATACGTAAGTCGTTTTGTTCAACAAATTTAAGTAGATAACTCATCAGTTGTTTGCATCAGAGCGACAATTTTTGAGATAGTTATTAAAACTATTTAAAGGTTGTCAAACGATGTTTCTCGTTGTATATCCTTTAATTCTAGAGTTAAATTGATAAATAACGTGTACGAATTTGTTTAACGCATTTGTTTTGGTTACTCGACGTCTCCGTTCTCGTGTAGCCTACATATTGCGTTTTTTTTTTTAATTTGCTTACCGGGCTAAAGGTTAGCATGCTTAAAATACGTAAGTCGTTTTGCTCAACAAATTTGAGTAGATAACTCAGCAGTTGTTTGCATCAGAGCGACAATTTTTGAGATAGTTATTAAAACTGTTTAAAGGTTGTAAAACGTTGTTTCTCGTTGTATATCCTTTAATTCTAGAGTTAAATTGATAAATAGCGTTTACGAATTTGTTTAACGCATTTGTTTTGGTTACTCGACGTCTCCGTTCTCGTGTAGCCTACATATTGCGTTTTTTTTTAATTTGCTTACCGAGCTAAAGGTTAGCATACTTAAAATACGTAAGTCGTTTTGTTCAACAAATTTAAATAGATAACTCATCAGTTGTTTGCATCAGAGCGACAATTTTTGAGATAGTTATTAAAACTGTTTAAAGGTTGTCAAACGTTGTTTCTCGTTGTATATCCTTTAATTCTAGAGTTAAATTGATAAATAACCTGTACGAATTTGTTTAACGCATTTGTTTTGGCTACTCGACGTCTCCGTTATCGTGTAGCCTACATATTGCGTTTTTTTTTTTAATTTGCTTACCGGGCTAAAGGTTAGCATGCTTAAAATACGTAAGTCGTTTCGTTCAACAAATTTGAGTAGATAACTCATCAGTTGTTTGCATCAGAGCGACAATTTTTGAGATAGTTATTAAAACTGTTTAAAGTTGTAAAACGTTGTTTCTCGTTGTATATCCTTTAATTCTAGAGTTAAATTGATAAATAACGTGTACGAATTTGTTTAACGCATTTCTTTTGGTTACTCGACGTCTCCGTTCTCGTGTAGCCTACATATTGCTTTTTTTTTTAATTTGCTTACCGAGCTAAAGGTTAGCATGCTTAAAATACGTAAGTCGTTTTGTTCAACAAATTTAAGTAGATAACTCATCAGTTGTTTGCATCAGAGCGACAATTTTTGAGATAGTTATTAAAACTGTTTAAAGGTTGTAAAACGTTGTTTCTCGTTGTATATCCTTTAATTCTAGAGTTAAATTAATAAATAACGTGTACGAATTTGTTTAACGCATTTCTTTTGGTTACTCGACGTCTCCGTTCTCGTGTAGCCTACATATTGCTTTTTTTTTTTTTAATTTGCTTACCGAGCTAAAGGTTAGCATGCTTAAAATACGTAAGTCGTTTTGTTCAACAAATTTGAGTAGATAACTCAGCAGTTGTTTGCATCAGAGCGACAATTTTTGAGATAGTTATTAAAACTGTTTAAAGGTTGTCAAACGTTGTTTCTCGTTGTATATCCTTTAATTCTAGAGTTATATTGATAAATAACGTGTACGAATTTGTTTAACGCATTTGTTTTGGTTACTCGACGTCTCCGTTCTCGTGTAGCCTACATATTGCGTTTTTTTTTAATTTGCTTACCGGGCTAAAGGTTAGCATGCTTAAAATACGTAAGTCGTTTCGTTCAACAAATTTGAGTAGATAACTCATCAGTTGTTTGCATCAGAGCGACAATTTTTGAGATAGTTATTAAAACTGTTTAAAGGTTGTAAAACGTTGTTTCTCGTTGTATATCCTTTAATTCTAGAGTTAAATTGATAAATAACGTGTACGAATTTGTTTAACGCATTTCTTTTGGTTACTCGACGTCTCCGTTCTCGTGTAGCCTACATATTGCCTTTTTTTTTAATTTACTTACCGAGCTAAAGGTTAGCATGCTTAAAATACGTAAGTCGTTTTGTTCAACAAATTTAAGTAGATAACTCATCAGTTGTTTGCATCAGAGCGACAATTTTTGAGATAGTTATTAAAACTGTTTAAAGGTTGTCAAACGTTGTTTCTCGTTGTATATCCTTTAACTCTAGAGTTAAATTGATAAATAACGTTTACGAATTTGTTTAACGCATTTCTTTTGGTTACTCGACGTCTCCGTTCTCGTGTAGCCTACATATTGCGTTTTTTATTTAATTTGCTTACCGGGCTAAAGGTTAGCATGCTTAAAATACGTAAGTCGTTTTGTTCAACAAATTTAAGTAGATAACTCATCAGTTGTTTGCATCAGAGCGACAATTTTTGAGATAGTTATTAAAACTGTTTAAAGGTTGTCAAATGTTGTTTCTCGTTGTATATCCTTTAATTCTAGAGCTAAATTGATAAATAACGTTTACGAATTTGTTTAACGCATTTGTTTTGGTTACTCGACGTCTCCGTTCTCGTGTAGCCTACATATTGCGTTTTTTTTTTTAATTTGCTTACCGGGCTAAAGGTTAGCATGCTTAAAATACGTAAGTCGTTTTGTTCAACAAATTTAAGTAGATAACTCATCAGTTGTTTGCATCAGAGCGACAATTTTTGAGATAGTTATTAAAACTGTTTAAAGGTTGTCAAACGTTGTTTCTCGTTGTATATCCTTTAATTCTAGAGTTATATTGATAAATAACGTGTACGAATTTGTTTAACGCATTTGTTTTGGTTACTCGACGTCTCCGTTCTCGTGTAGCCTACATATTGTTTTTTTTTTAATTTGCTTACCGAGCTAAAGGTTAGCATGCTTAAAATACGTAAGTCGTTTTGTTCAACAAATTTAAGTAGATAACTCATCAGTTGTTTGCATCAGAGCGACAATTTTTGAGATAGTTATTAAAACTGTTTAAAGGTTGTCAAACGTTGTTTCTCGTTGTATATCCTTTAATTCTAGAGTTAAATTGATAAATAACGTTTACGAATTTGTTTAACGCATTTGTTTTGGTTACTCGACGCCTCCGTTCTCGTGTAGCCTACATATTGCGTTTTTTTTTAATTTGGTTACCGGGATAAAGGTTAGCATGCTTAAAATACGTAAGTCGTTTTGTTCAACAAATTTAAGTAGATAACTCATCAGTTGTTTGCATCAGATCGACAATTTTTGAGATAGTTATTAAAACTGTTTAAAGGTTGTAAAACGTTGTTTCTCGTTGTATATCCTTTAATTCTAGAGTTAAATTTATAAATAACGTGTACGAATTTGTTTAACGCATTTGTTTTGGTTACTCGACGCCTCCGTTCTCGTGTAGCCTACATATTGCTTTTTTTTTTTAATTTGCTTACCGAGCTAAAGGTTAGCATGCTTAAAATACGTAAGTAGTTTTGTTCAACAAATTTAAGTAGATAACTCATTAGTTGTTTGCATCAGAGCGACAGTTTTTGAGATAGTTATTAAAACTGTTTAAAGGTTGTCAAACGTTGTTTCTCGTTGTATATCCTTTAATTCTTGATTTAAATTGATAAATAACGTTTACGAATTTGTTTAACGCATTTGTTTTGGTTACTCGACGCCTCCGTTCTCGTGTAGCCTACATATTGCTTTTTTTTTAATTTGCTTACCGAGCTAAAGGTTAGCATGCTTAAAATACGTAAGTAGTTTTTTTCAACAAATTTAAGTAGATAACTCATCAGTTGTTTGCATCAGAGCGACAATTTTTGAGATAGTTATTAAAACTGTTTAAAGGTTGTAAAACTTTGTTTCTCGTTGTATATCCTTTAATTCTAGAGTTAGATTGATAAATAACGTGTACGAATTTGTTTAACGCATTTGTTTTGGTTACTCGACGTCTCCGTTCTCGTGTAGCCTATATATTGCGTTTTTTTTTAATTTGCTTACCGGGCTAAAGGTTAGCATGCTTAAAATACGTAAGTCGTTTTGTTCAACAAATTTAAGTAGATAACTCATCAGTTGTTTGCATCAGAGCGAAAATTTTTGAGATAGTTATTAAAACTATTTAAAGGTTGTCAAACGATGTTTCTCGTTGTATATCCTTTAATTCTAGAGTTAAATTGATAAATAACGTGTACGAATTTGTTTAACGCATTTGTTTTGGTTACTCGACGTCTCCGTTCTCGTGTAGCCTACATATTGCGTTTTTTTTTTAATTTGCTTACCGGGCTAAAGGTTAGCATGCTTAAAATACGTAAGTCGTTTTGTTCAACAAATTTGAGTAGATAACTCAGCAGTTGTTTGCATCAGAGCGACAATTTTTGAGATAGTTATTAAAACTGTTTAAAGGTTGTAAAACGTTGTTTCTCGTTGTATATCCTTTAATTCTAGAGTTAAATTGATAAATAACGTTTACGAATTTGTTTAACGCATTTGTTTTGGTTACTCGACGTCTCCGTTCTCGTGTAGCCTACATATTGCATTTTTTTTTTTAATTTGCTTACCGAGCTAAAGGTTAGCATACTTAAAATACGTAAGTCGTTTTGTTCAACAAATTTAAATAGATAACTCATCAGTTGTTTGCATCAGAGCGACAATTTTTGAGATAGTTATTAAAACTGTTTAAAGGTTGTCAAACGTTGTTTCTCGTTGTATATCCTTTAATTCTAGAGTTAAATTGATAAATAACCTGTACGAATTTGTTTAACGCATTTGTTTTGGCTACTCGACGTCTCCGTTATCGTGTAGCCTACATATTGCGTTTTTTTTTTTTAATTTGCTTACCGGGCTAAAGGTTAGCATGCTTAAAATACGTAAGTCGTTACGTTCAGCAAATTTAAATAGATAACTCATCAGTTGTTTGCATCAGAGCGACAATTTTTGAGATAGTTATTAAAACTGTTTAAAGGTTGTAAAACGTTGTTTCTCGTTGTATATCCTATAACTCTAGAGTTAAATTGATAAATAACGTGTACGAATTTGTTTAACGCATTTCTTTTGGTTACTCGACGTCTCCGTTCTCGGGTAGCCTACATATTGCTTTTTTTTTTTTAATTTGCTTACCGAGCTAAAGGTTAGCATGCTTAAAATACGTAAGTCGTTTTGTTCAACAAATTTGAGTAGATAACTCAGCAGTTGTTTGCATCAGAGCGACAATTTTTGAGATAGTTATTAAAACTGTTTAAAGGTTGTAAAACGTTGTTTCTCGTTGTATATCCTTTAATTCTAGAGTTAAATTGATAAATAACGTGTACGAATTTGTTTAACGCATTTCTTTTGGTTACTCGACGTCTCCGTTCTCGTGTAGCCTACATATTGCTTTTTTTTTTAATTTGCTTACCGAGCTAAAGGTTAGCATGCTTAAAATACGTAAGTCGTTTTGTTCAACAAATTTAAGTAGATAACTCATCAGTTGTTTGCATCAGAGCGACAATTTTTGAGATAGTTATTAAAACTGTTTAAAGGTTGTCAAACGTTGTTTCTCGTTGTATATCCTTTAACTCTAGAGTTAAATTGATAAATAACGTTTACGAATTTGTTTAACGCATTTCTTTTGGTTACTCGACGTCTCCGTTCTCGTGTAGCCTACATATTGCGTTTTTTTTTTAATTTGCTTACCGGGCTAAAGGTTAGCATGCTTAAAATACGTAAGTCGTTTTGTTCAACAAATTTAAGTAGATAACTCATCAGTTGTTTGCATCAGAGCGACAATTTTTGAGATAGTTATTAAAACTGTTTAAAGGTTGTCAAATGTTGTTTCTCGTTGTATATCCTTTAATTCTAGAGCTAAATTGATAAATAACGTTTACGAATTTGTTTAACGCATTTGTTTTGGTTACTCGACGTCTCCGTTCTCGTGTAGCCTACATATTGCGTTTTTTTTTTAATTTGCTTACCGGGCTAAAGGTTAGCATGCTTAAAATACGTAAGTCGTTTTGTTCAACAAATTTAAGTAGATAACTCATCAGTTGTTTGCATCAGAGCGACAATTTTTGAGATAGTTATTAAAACTGTTTAAAGGTTGTCAAACGTTGTTTCTCGTTGTATATCCTTTAATTCTAGAGTTATATTGATAAATAACGTGTACGAATTTGTTTAACGCATTTGTTTTGGTTACTCGACGTCTCCGTTCTCGTGTAGCCTACATATTGTTTTTTTTTTAATTTGCTTACCGAGCTAAAGGTTAGCATGCTTAAAATACGTAAGTCGTTTTGTTCAACAAATTTAAGTAGATAACTCATCAGTTGTTTGCATCAGAGCGACAATTTTTGAGATAGTTATTAAAACTGTTTAAAGGTTGTCAAACGTTGTTTCTCGTTGTATATCCTTTAATTCTAGAGTTAAATTGATAAATAACGTTTACGAATTTGTTTAACGCATTTGTTTTGGTTACTCGACGCCTCCGTTCTCGTGTAGCCTACATATTGCGTTTTTTTTTAATTTGCTTACCGGGATAAAGGTTAGCATGCTTAAAATACGTAAGTCGTTTTGTTCAACAAATTTAAGTAGATAACTCATCAGTTGTTTGCATCAGAGCGACAATTTTTGAGATAGTTATTAAAACTGTTTAAAGGTTGTAAAACGTTGTTTCTCGTTGTATATCCTTTAATTCTAGAGTTAAATTTATAAATAACGTGTACGAATTTGTTTAACGCATTTGTTTTGGTTACTCGACGCCTCCGTTCTCGTGTAGCCTACATATTGCTTTTTTTTTTTAATTTGCTTACCGAGCTAAAGGTTAGCATGCTTAAAATACGTAAGTAGTTTTGTTCAACAAATTTAAGTAGATAACTCATTAGTTGTTTGCATCAGAGCGACAGTTTTTGAGATAGTTATTAAAACTGTTTAAAGGTTGTCAAACGTTGTTTCTCGTTGTATATCCTTTAATTCTAGAGTTAAATTGATAAATAACGTTTACGAATTTGTTTAACGCATTTGTTTTGGTTACTCGACGCCTCCGTTCTCGTGTAGCCTACATATTGCTTTTTTTTTAATTTGCTTACCGAGCTAAAGGTTAGCATGCTTAAAATACGTAAGTAGTTTTTTTCAACAAATTTAAGTAGATAACTCATCAGTTGTTTGCATCAGAGCGACAATTTTTGAGATAGTTATTAAAACTGTTTAAAGGTTGTAAAACTTTGTTTCTCGTTGTATATCCTTTAATTCTAGAGTTAGATTGATAAATAACGTGTACGAATTTGTTTAACGCATTTGTTTTGGTTACTCGACGTCTCCGTTCTCGTGTAGCCTACATATTGCGTTTTTTTTTTAATTTGCTTACCGGGCTAAAGGTTAGCATGCTTAAAATACGTAAGTCGTTTTGTTCAACAAATTTAAGTAGATAACTCATCAGTTGTTTGCATCAGAGCGAAAATTTTTGAGATAGTTATTAAAACTATTTAAAGGTTGTCAAACGATGTTTCTCGTTGTATATCCTTTAATTCTAGAGTTAAATTGATAAATAACGTGTACGAATTTGTTTAACGCATTTGTTTTGGTTACTCGACGTCTCCGTTCTCGTGTAGCCTACATATTGCGTTTTTTTTTTAATTTGCTTACCGGGCTAAAGGTTAGCATGCTTAAAATACGTAAGTCGTTTTGTTCAACAAATTTGAGTAGATAACTCAGCAGTTGTTTGCATCAGAGCGACAATTTTTGAGATAGTTATTAAAACTGTTTAAAGGTTGTAAAACGTTGTTTCTCGTTGTATATCCTTTAATTCTAGAGTTAAATTGATAAATAACGTTTACGAATTTGTTTAACGCATTTGTTTTGGTTACTCGACGTCTCCGTTCTCGTGTAGCCTACATATTGCATTTTTTTTTTTAATTTGCTTACCGAGCTAAAGGTTAGCATACTTAAAATACGTAAGTCGTTTTGTTCAACAAATTTAAATAGATAACTCATCAGTTGTTTGCATCAGAGCGACAATTTTTGAGATAGTTATTAAAACTGTTTAAAGGTTGTCAAACGTTGTTTCTCGTTGTATATCCTTTAATTCTAGAGTTAAATTGATAAATAACCTGTACGAATTTGTTTAACGCATTTGTTTTGGCTACTCGACGTCTCCGTTATCGTGTAGCCTACATATTGCGTTTTTTTTTTTAATTTGCTTACCGGGCTAAAGGTTAGCATGCTTAAAATACGTAAGTCGTTTCGTTCAACAAATTTGAGTAGATAACTCATCAGTTGTTTGCATCAGAGCGACAATTTTTGAGATAGTTATTAAAACTGTTTAAAGGTTGTAAAACGTTGTTTCTCGTTGTATATCCTTTAATTCTAGAGTTAAATTGATAAATAACGTGTACGAATTTGTTTAACGCATTTCTTTTGGTTACTCGACGTCTCCGTTCTCGTGTAGCCTACATATTGCTTTTTTTTTAATTTGCTTACCGAGCTAAAGGTTAGCATGCTTAAAATACGTAAGTCGTTTTGTTCAACAAATTTTAGTAGATAACTCATCAGTTGTTTGCATCAGAGCGACAATTTTTGAGATAGTTATTAAAACTGTTTAAAGGTTGTAAAACGTTGTTTCTCGTTGTATATCCTTTAATTCTAGAGTTAAATTGATAAATAACGTGTACGAATTTGTTTAACGCATTTCTTTTGGTTACTCGACGTCTCCGTTCTCGGGTAGCCTACATATTGCTTTTTTTTTTTTAATTTGCTTACCGAGCTAAAGGTTAGCATGCTTAAAATACGTAAGTCGTTTTGTTCAACAAATTTGAGTAGATAACTCAGCAGTTGTTTGCATCAGAGCGACAATTTTTGAGATAGTTATTAAAACTGTTTAAAGGTTGTCAAACGTTGTTTCTCGTTGTATATCCTTTAATTCTAGAGTTATATTGATAAATAACGTGTACGAATTTGTTTAACGCATTTGTTTTGGTTACTCGACGTCTCCGTTCTCGTGTAGCCTACATATTGCGTTTTTTTTTAATTTGCTTACCGGGCTAAAGGTTAGCATGCTTAAAATACGTAAGTCGTTTCGTTCAACAAATTTGAGTAGATAACTCATCAGTTGTTTGCATCAGAGCGACAATTTTTGAGATAGTTATTAAAACTGTTTAAAGGTTGTAAAACGTTGTTTCTCGTTGTATATCCTTTAATTCTAGAGTTAAATTGATAAATAACGTGTACGAATTTGTTTAACGCATTTCTTTTGGTTACTCGACGTCTCCGTTCTCGTGTAGCCTACATATTGCTTTTTTTTTTTAATTTGCTTACCGAGCTAAAGGTTAGCATGCTTAAAATACGTAAGTCGTTTTGTTCAACAAATTTAAGTAGATAACTCATCAGTTGTTTGCATCAGAGCGACAATTTTTGAGATAGTTATTAAAACTGTTTAAAGGTTGTCAAACGTTGTTTCTCGTTGTATATCCTTTAACTCTAGAGTTAAATTGATAAATAACGTTTACGAATTTGTTTAACGCATTTCTTTTGGTTACTCGACGTCTCCGTTCTCGTGTAGCCTACATATTGCGTTTTTTTTTTAATTTGCTTACCGGGCTAAAGGTTAGCATGCTTAAAATACGTAAGTCGTTTTGTTCAACAAATTTAAGTAGATAACTCATCAGTTGTTTGCATCAGAGCGACAATTTTTGAGATAGTTATTAAAACTGTTTAAAGGTTGTCAAATGTTGTTTCTCGTTGTATATCCTTTAATTCTAGAGCTAAATTGATAAATAACGTGTACGAATTTGTTTAACGCATTTGTTTTGGTTACTCGACGCCTCCGTTCTCGTGTAGCCTACATATTGCTTTTTTTTTTTTAATTTGCTTACCGAGCTAAAGGTTAGCATGCTTAAAATACGTAAGTAGTTTTGTTCAACAAATTTAAGTAGATAACTCATTAGTTGTTTGCATCAGAGCGACAGTTTTTGAGATAGTTATTAAAACTGTTTAAAGGTTGTCAAACGTTGTTTCTCGTTGTATATCCTTTAATTCTAGAGTTAAATTGATAAATAACGTTTACGAATTTGTTTAACGCATTTGTTTTGGTTACTCGACGCCTCCGTTCTCGTGTAGCCTACATATTGCTTTTTTTTTTAATTTGCTTACCGAGCTAAAGGTTAGCATGCTTAAAATACGTAAGTAGTTTTTTTCAACAAATTTAAGTAGATAACTCATCAGTTGTTTGCATCAGAGCGACAATTTTTGAGATAGTTATTAAAACTGTTTAAAGGTTGTAAAACTTTGTTTCTCGTTGTATATCCTTAAATTCTAGAGTTAGATTGATAAATAACGTGTACGAATTTGTTTAACGCATTTGTTTTGGTTACTCGACGTCTCCGTTCTCGTGTAGCCTACATATTGCGTTTTTTTTTAATTTGCTTACCGGGCTAAAGGTTAGCATGCTTAAAATACGTAAGTCGTTTTGTTCAACAAATTTAAGTAGATAACTCATCAGTTCTTTGCATCAGAGCGACAATTTTTGAGATAGTTATTAAAACTATTTAAAGGTTGTCAAACGATGTTTCTCGTTGTATATCCTTTAATTCTAGAGTTAAATTGATAAATAACGTGTACGAATTTGTTTAACGCATTTGTTTTGGTTACTCGACGTCTCCGTTCTCGTGTAGCCTACATATTGCGTTTTTTTTTTAATTTGCTTACCGGGCTAAAGGTTAGCATGCTTAAAATACGTAAGTCGTTTTGTTCAACAAATTTGAGTAGATAACTCAGCAGTTGTTTGCATCAGAGCGACAATTTTTGAGATAGTTATTAAAACTGTTTAAAGGTTGTAAAACGTTGTTTCTCGTTGTATATCCTTTAATTCTAGAGTTAAATTGATAAATAACGTTTACGAATTTGTTTAACGCATTTGTTTTGGTTACTCGACGTCTCCGTTCTCGTGTAGCCTACATATTGCGTTTTTTTTTTTTTTAATTTGCTTACCGAGCTAAAGGTTAGCATGCTTAAAATACGTAAGTCGTTTTGTTCAACAAATTTAAATAGATAACTCATCAGTTGTTTGCATCAGAGCGACAATTTTTCAGATAGTTATTAAAACTGTTTAAAGGTTGTAAAACGTTGTTTCTCGTTGTATATCCTTTAATTCTAGAGTTAAATTGATAAATAACCTGTACGAATTTGTCTAACGCATTTGTTTTGGCTACTCGACGTCTCCGTTATCGTGTAGCCTACATATTGCGTTTTTTTTTTAATTTGCTTACCGGGCTAAAGGTTAGCATGCTTAAAATACGTAAGTCGTTTCGTTCAACAAATTTGAGTAGATAACTCATCAGTTGTTTGCATCAGAGCGACAATTTTTGAGATAGTTATTAAAACTGTTTAAAGGTTGTAAAACGTTGTTTCTCGTTGTATATCCTTTAATTCTAGAGTTAAATTGATAAATAACGTGTACGAATTTGTTTAACGCATTTCTTTTGGTTACTCGACGTCTCCGTTCTCGTGTAGCCTACATATTGCTTTTTTTTAATTTGCTTACCGAGCTAAAGGTTAGCATGCTTAAAATACGTAAGTCGTTTTGTTCAACAAATTTAAGTAGATAACTCATCAGTTGTTTGCATCAGAGCGACAATTTTTGAGATAGTTATTAAAACTGTTTAAAGGTTGTCAAACGTCGTTTCTCGTTGTATTTCCTTTAATTCTAGAGTTAAATTGATAAATAACGTTTACGAATTTGTTTAACGCATTTGTTTTGGTTACTCGACGCCTCCGTTCTCGTGTAGCCTACATATTGCGTTTTTTTTTTTTAATTTGCTTACCGGGATAAAGGTTAGCATGCTTAAAATACGTAAGTCGTTTTGTTCAACAAATTTAAGTAGATAACTCATCGGTTGCTTGCATCAGAGCGACAATTTTTGAGATAGTTATTAAAACTGTTTAAAGGTTGTAAAACGTTGTTTCTCGTTGTATATCCTTTAATTCTAGAGTTAAATTGATAAATAACGTGTACGAATTTGTTTAACGCATTTGTTTTGGTTACTCGACGCCTCCGTTCTCGTGTAGCCTACATATTGCGTTTTTTTTTTTAATTTGCTTACCGGGATAAAGGTTAGCATGCTTAAAATACGTAAGTCGTTTTGTTCAACAAATTTAAGTAGATAACTCATCAGTTGTTTGCATCAGAGCGACAATTTTTGAGATAGTTATTAAAACTGTTTAAAGGTTGTAAAACGTTGTTTCTCGTTGTATATCCTTTAATTCTAGAGTTAAATTGATAAATAACGTTTACGAATTTGTTTAACGCATTTGTTTTGGTTACTCGACGTCTCCGTTCTCGTGTAGCCTACATATTGCGTTTTTTTTTTTTTTAATTTGCTTACCGAGCTAAAGGTTAGCATGCTTAAAATACGTAAGTCGTTTTGTTCAACAAATTTAAATAGATAACTCATCAGTTGTTTGCATCAGAGCGACAATTTTTCAGATAGTTACTAAAACTGTTTAAAGGTTGTAAAACGTTGTTTCTCGTTGTATATCCTTTAATTCTAGAGTTAAATTGATAAATAACCTGTACGAATTTGTTTAACGCATTTGTTTTGGCTACTCGACGTCTCCGTTATCGTGTAGCCTACATATTGCGTTTTTTTTTTTAATTTGCTTACCGGGCTAAAGGTTAGCATGCTTAAAATACGTAAGTCGTTTCGTTCAACAAATTTGAGTAGATAACTCATCAGTTGTTTGCATCAGAGCGACAATTTTTGAGATAGTTATTAAAACTGTTTAAAGGTTGTAAAACGTTGTTTCTCGTTGTATATCCTTTAATTCTAGAGTTAAATTGATAAATAACGTGTACGAATTTGTTTAACGCATTTCTTTTGGTTACTCGACGTCTCCGTTCTCGTGTAGCCTACATATTGCTTTTTTTTTTAATTTGCTTACCGAGCTAAAGGTTAGCATGCTTAAAATACGTAAGTCGTTTTGTTCAACAAATTTAAGTAGATAACTCATCAGTTGTTTGCATCAGAGCGACAATTTTTGAGATAGTTATTAAAACTGTTTAAAGGTTGTCAAACGTCGTTTCTCGTTGTATATCCTTTAATTCTAGAGTTAAATTGATAAATAACGTTTACGAATTTGTTTAACGCATTTGTTTTGGTTACTCGACGCCTCCGTTCTCGTGTAGCCTACATATTGCGTTTTTTTTTTTAATTTGCTTACCGGGATAAAGGTTAGCATGCTTAAAATACGTAAGTCGTTTTGTTCAACAAATTTAAGTAGATAACTCATCGGTTGCTTGCATCAGAGCGACAATTTTTGAGATAGTTATTAAAACTGTTTAAAGGTTGTAAAACGTTGTTTCTCGTTGTATATCCTTTAATTCTAGAGTTAAATTGATAAATAACGTGTACGAATTTGTTTAACGCATTTGTTTTGGTTACTCGACGCCTCCGTTCTCGTGTAGCCTACATATTGCGTTTTTTTTTTTAATTTGCTTACCGGGATAAAGGTTAGCATGCTTAAAATACGTAAGTCGTTTTGTTCAACAAATTTAAGTAGATAACTCATCAGTTGTTTGCATCAGAGCGACAATTTTTGAGATAGTTATTAAAACTGTTTAAAGGTTGTAAAACGTTGTTTCTCGATGTATATCCTTTAATTCTAGAGTTAAATTGATAAATAACGTGTACGAATTTGTTTAACGCATTTCTTTTGGTTACTCGACGTCTCCGTTCTCGTGTAGCCTACATATTGCTTTTTTTTTTAATTTGCTTACCGAGCTAAAGGTTAGCATGCTTAAAATACGTAAGTCGTTTTGTTCAACAAATTTAAGTAGATAACTCATCAGTTGTTTGCATCAGAGCGACAATTTTTGAGATAGTTATTAAAACTGTTTAAAGCAGGCATGCTTAACGAACGAAACGATATCATTTCGTTACGATAATCAACGTTAATAAACGAAACGAAGTCATTTCGTTTCGTTTATTAACGTTAAGAACGCCAAATTAACGTTAATTTGACGATCTTAACGTTAATAAACGAAACGAAGTGACTTCGTTTCGTTTATTAACGTTGATTATCGTAACGAAATGATATCGTTTCGTTCGTTAAGCATGCCTGGTTTAAAGGTTGTAAAACGTTGTTTCTCGTTGTATATCCTTTAATTCTAAAGTTAAATTGATAAATAACGTGTACGAATTTGTTTAACGCATTTCTTTTGGTTACTCGAAGTCTCCGTTCTCGTGTAGCCTACATATTGCTTTTTTTTTTTAATTTGCTTACCGAGCTAAAGGTTAGCATGCTTAAAATACGTAAGTCGTTTTGTTCAACAAATTTTAGTAGATAACTCATCAGTTGTTTGCATCAGAGCGACAATTTTTGAGATAGTTATTAAAACTGTTTAAAGGTTGTCAAACGTTGTTTCTCGTTGTATATCCTTTAATTCTAGAGTTAAATTGATAAATAACGTTTACGAATTTGTTTAACGCATTTGTTTTGGTTACTCGACGCCTCCGTTCTCGTGTAGCCTACATATTGCGTTTTTTTTTTTTAATTTGCTTACCGGGCTAAAGGTTAGCATGCTTAAAATACGTAAGTCGTTTTGTTCAACAAATTTAAGTAGATAACTCAGCAGTTGTTTGCATCAGAGCGACAATTTTTGAGATAGTTATTAAAACTGTTTAAAGGTTGTAAAACGTTGTTTCTCGTTGTATATCCTTTAATTCTAGAGTTAAATTCATAAATAACGTGTACGAATTTGTTTAACGCATTTCTTTTGGTTACTCGACGTCTCCGTTCTCGTGTAGCCTACATATTGCGTTTTTTTTTTAATTTGCTTACCGGGCTAAAGGTTAGCATGCTTAAAATACGTAAGTCGTTTTGTTTAACAAATTTAAGTAGATAACTCATCAGTTGTTTGCATCAGAGCGACAACTTGTGAGATAGTTATTAAAACTGTTTAAAGGTTGTCAAACGTTGTTTCTCGTTGTATATCCTTTAATTCTAGAGTTATATTGATAAATAACGTGTACGAATTTGTTTAACGCATTTGTTTTGGTTACTCGACGTCTCCGTTCTCGTGTAGCCTACATATTGCGTTTTTTTTTTAATTTGCTTACCGAGCTAAAGGTTAGCATGCTTAAAATACGTAAGTCGTTTTGTTCAACAAATTTAAGTAGATAACTCATCAGTTGTTTGCATCAGAGCGACAATTTTTGAGATAGTTATTAAAACTGTTTAAAGGTTGTCAAACGTCGTTTCTCGTTGTATATCCTTTAATTCTAGAGTTAAATTGATAAATAACGTGTACGAATTTGTTTAACGCATTTGTTTTGGTTACTCGACGCCTCCGTTCTCGTGTAGCCTACATATTGCGTTTTTTTTTTTAATTTGCTTACCGGGATAAAGGTTAGCATGCTTAAAATACGTAAGTCGTTTTGTTCAACAAATTTAAGTAGATAACTCATCGGTTGCTTGCATCAGAGCGACAATTTTTGAGATAGTTATTAAAACTGTTTAAAGGTTGTCAAACGTTGTTTCTCGTTGTATATCCTTTAATTCTAGAGTTAAATTGATAAATAACGTGTACGAATTTGTTTAACGCATTTGTTTTGGTTACTCGACGTCTCCGTTCTCGTGTAGCCTACATATTGCGTTTTTTTTTTTAATTTGCTTACCGGGCTAAAGGTTAGCATGCTTAAAATACGTAAGTCGTTTTGTTCAACAAATTTAAGTAGATAACTCATCAGTTGTTTGCATCAGAGCGACAATTTTTGAGATAGTTATTAAAACTGTTTAAAGGTTGTAAAACGTTGTTTCTCGTTGTATATCCTTTAATTCTAGAGTTATATTGATAAATAACGTGTACGAATTTGTTTAACGCATTTGTTTTGGTTACTCGACGTCTCCGTTCTCGGGTAGCCTACATATTGCGTTTTTTTTTTAATTTGCTTACCGGGCTAAAGGTTAGCATGCTTAAAATACGTAAGTCGTTTTGTTCAACAAATTTAAGTAGATAACTCATCAGTTGTTTGCATCAGAGCGACAATTTTTGAGATAGTTATTAAAACTGTTTAAAGGTTGTCAAACGTTGTTTCTCGTTGTATATGCTTTAATTCTAGAGTTAAATTGATAAATAACGTGTACGAATTTGTTTAACGCATTTGTTTTGGTTACTCGAAGTCTCCGTTCTCGTGTAGCCTACATATTGCGTTTTTTTTTTAATTTGCTTACCGGGCTAAAGGTTAGCATGCTTAAAATACGTAAGTCGTTTTGTTCAACAAATTTAAGTAGATAACTCATCAGTTGTTTGCATCAGAGCGACAATTTTTGAGATAGTTATTAAAACTGTTTAAAGGTTGTCAAACGTTGTTTCTCGTTGTATATCCTTTAATTCTAGAGTTAAATTGATAAATAACGTTTATGAATTTGTTTAACGCATTTGTTTTGGTTACTCGACGTCTCCGTTCTCGTGTAGCCTACATATTGCATTTTTTTTTTAATTTGCTTACCGGGCTAAAGGTTAGCATGCTTAAAATACGTAAGTCGTTTTGTTCAACAAATTTAAGTAGATAACTCATCAGTTGTTTGCATCAGAGCGACAATTTTTGAGATAGTTATTAAAACTGTTTAAAGGTTGTCAAACGTTGTTTCTCGTTGTATATCCTTTAATTCTAGAGTTAAATTGATAAATAACGTGTACGAATTTGTTTAACGCATTTGTTTTGGTTACTCGACGTCTCCGTTCTCGTGTAGCCTACATATTGCGTTTTTTTTTTAATTTGCTTACCGGGCTAAAGGTTAGCATGCTTAAAATACGTAAGTCGTTTTGTTCAACAAATTTAAGTAGATAACTCCTCAGTTGTTTGCATCAGAGCGCCAATTTTTGAGATAGTTATTAAAACTGTTTAAAGGTTGTCAAACGTTGTTTCTCGTTGTATATCCTTTAATTCTAAAGTTAAATTGATAAATAACGTTTACGAATTTGTTTAACGCATTTGTTTTGGTTACTCGACGTCTCCGTTCTCGTGTAGCCTACATATTGCTTTTTTTTTAATTTGCTTACCGGGATAAAGGTTAGCATGCTTAAAATACGTAAGTCGTTTTGTTCAACAAATTTAAGTAGATAACTCATCAGTTGTTTGCATCAGAGCGACAATTTTTGAGATAGTTATTAAAACTGTTTAAAGGTTGCCAAACGTTGTTTCTCGTTGTATATCCTTTAATTCTAGAGTTAAATTGATAAATAACGTGTACGAATTTGTTTAACGCATTTGTTTTGGTTACTCGACGTCTCCGTTCTCGTGTAGCCTACATATTGCGTTTTTTTTTTTAATTTGCTTACCGGGCTAAAGGTTAGCATGCTTAAAATACGTAAATGGTTTTTTTCAACAAATTTAAGTAGATAACTCATCATTTGTTTGCATCAGAGCGACAATTTTTGAGATAGTTATTAAAACTGTTTAAAGGTTGTAAAACGTTGTTTCTCGTTGTATATCCTTTAATTCTAGAGTTAAATTGATAAATAACGTATACGAATTTGTTTAACGCATTTCTTTTGGTTACTCGACGTCTCCGTTCTCGTGTAGCCTACATATTGCGTTTTTTTTTTAATTTGCTTACCGAGCTAAATGTTAGCATGCTTAAAATACGTAAGTCGTTTTGTTCAACAAATTTAAGTAGATAACTCATCAGTTGTTTGCATCAGAGCGACAATTTTTGAGATAGTTATTAAAACTGTTTAAAGGTTGTCAAACGTTGTTTCTCGTTGTATATCCTTTAATTCTAGAGTTAAATTAATAAATAACGTTTACGAATTTGTTTGACGCATTTGTTTTGGTTACTCGACGCCTCCGTTCTCGTGTAGCCTACATATTGCGTTTTTTTTTTAATTTGCTTACCGGGCTAAAGGTTAGCATGCTTAAAATACGTAAGTCGTTTTGTTCAACAAATTTAGGTAGATAACTCATCAGTTGTTTGCATCAGAACGACAATTTTTGAGATAGTTATTAAAACTGTTTAAAGGTTGTCAAACGTTGTTTCTCGTTGTATATCCTTTAATTCTAGAGTTAAATTGATAAATAACGTTTACGAATTTGTTTAACGCATTTGTTTTGGTTACTCGACGCCTCCGTTCTCGTGTAGCCTACATATTGCGTTTTTTTTTTTAATTTGTTTACCGGGCTAAAGGTTAGCATGCTTAAAATACGTAAGTCGTTTCGTTCAACAAATTTGAGTAGATAACTCATCAGTTGTTTGCGTCAGAGCGACAATTTTTGAGATAGTTATTAAAACTGTTTAAAGGTTGTCAAACGATGTTTCTCGTTGTATATCCTTTAATTCTAGAGTTAAATTGATAAATAACGTGTACGAATTTGTTTAACGCATTTCTTTTGGTTACTCGACGTCTCCGTTCTCGTGTAGCCTACATATTGCGTTTTTCTCGTTGTATATCCTTTAATTCTAGAGTTAAATTGATAAATAACGTGTACGAATTTGTTTAACGCATTTCTTTTGGTTACTCGACGTCTCCGTTCTCGTGTAGCCTACATATTGCGTTTTTTTTTTAATTTGCTTACCGGGCTAAAGGTTAGCATGCTTAAAATACGTAAGTCGTTTCGTTCAACAAATTTGAGTAGATAACTCATCAGTTGTTTGCATCAGAGCGACAATTTTTGAGATAGTTATTAAAACTGTTTAAAGGTTGTCAAACGATGTTTCTCGTTGTATATCCTTTAATTCTAGAGTTAAATTGATAAATAACGTGTACGAATTTGTTTAACGCATTTCTTTTGGTTACTCGACGTCTCCGTTCTCGTGTAGCCTACATATTGCGTTTTTTTTTATTTGCTTACCGGGCTAAAGGTTAGCATGCTTAAAATACGTAAGTCGTTTTGTTCAACAAATTTAAGTAGATAACTCATCAGTTGTTTGCATCAGAGCGACAATTTTTGAGATAGTTATTAAAACTGTTTAAAGGTTGTCAAACGTTGTTTCTCGTTGTATATCCTTTAATTCTAGAGTTAAATTGATAAATAACGTTTACGAATTTGTTTAACGCATTTGTTTTGGTTACTCGACGTCTCCGTTCTCGTGTAGCCTACATATTGCGTTTTTTTTTTAATTTGCTTACCGGGCTAAAGGTTAGCATGCTTAAAATACGTAAGTCGTTTTCTTCAACAAATTTAAGTAGATAACTCATCAGTTGTTTGCATCAGAGCGACAATTTTTGAGATAGTTATTAAAACTGTTTAAAGGTTGTCAAACGTTGTTTCTCGTTGTATATCCTTTAATTCTAGAGTTAAATTAATAAATAACGTTTACGAATTTGTTTGACGCATTTGTTTTGGTTACTCGACGCCTCCGTTCTCGTGTAGCCTACATATTGCGTTTTTTTTTTAATTTGCTTACCGGGCTAAAGGTTAGCATGCTTAAAATACGTAAATGGTTTTTTTCAACAAATTTAAGTAGATAACTCATCATTTGTTTGCATCAGAGCGACAATTTTTGAGATAGTTATTAAAACTGTTTAAAGGTTGTAAAACGTTGTTTCTCGTTGTATATCCTTTAATTCTAGAGTTAAATTGATAAATAACGTATACGAATTTGTTTAACGCATTTCTTTTGGTTACTCGACGTCTCCGTTCTCGTGTAGCCTACATATTGCGTTTTTTTTTTAATTTGCTTACCGAGCTAAATGTTAGCATGCTTAAAATACGTAAGTCGTTTTGTTCAACAAATTTAAGTAGATAACTCATCAGTTGTTTGCATCAGAGCGACAATTTTTGAGATAGTTATTAAAACTGTTTAAAGGTTGTCAAACGTTGTTTCTCGTTGTATATCCTTTAATTCTAGAGTTAAATTAATAAATAACGTTTACGAATTTGTTTGACGCATTTGTTTTGGTTACTCGACGCCTCCGTTCTCGTGTAGCCTACATATTGCGTTTTTTTTTTAATTTGCTTACCGGGCTAAAGGTTAGCATGCTTAAAATACGTAAGTCGTTTTGTTCAACAAATTTAGGTAGATAACTCATCAGTTGTTTGCATCAGAGCGACAATTTTTGAGATAGTTATTAAAACTGTTTAAAGGTTGTCAAACGTTGTTTCTCGTTGTATATCCTTTAATTCTAGAGTTAAATTGATAAATAACGTTTACGAATTTGTTTAACGCATTTGTTTCGGTTACTCGACGCCTCCGTTCTCGTGTAGCCTACATATTGCGTTTTTTTTTTAATTTGCTTACCGGGCTAAAGGTTAGCATGCTTAAAATACGTAAGTCGTTTCGTTCAACAAATTTGAGTAGATAACTCATCAGTTGTTTGCGTCAGAGCGACAATTTTTGAGATAGTTATTAAAACTGTTTAAAGGTTGTCAAACGATGTTTCTCGTTGTATATCCTTTAATTCTAGAGTTAAATTGATAAATAACGTGTACGAATTTGTTTAACGCATTTCTTTTGGTTACTCGACGTCTCCGTTCTCGTGTAGCCTACATATTGCGTTTTTCTCGTTGTATATCCTTTAATTCTAGAGTTAAATTGATAAATAACGTGTACGAATTTGTTTAACGCATTTCTTTTGGTTACTCGACGTCTCCGTTCTCGTGTAGCCTACATATTGCGTTTTTTTTTTAATTTGCTTACCGGGCTAAAGGTTAGCATGCTTAAAATACGTAAGTCGTTTCGTTCAACAAATTTGAGTAGATAACTCATCAGTTGTTTGCATCAGAGCGACAATTTTTGAGATAGTTATTAAAACTGTTTAAAGGTTGTCAAACGATGTTTCTCGTTGTATATCCTTTAATTCTAGAGTTAAATTGATAAATAACGTGTACGAATTTGTTTAACGCATTTCTTTTGGTTACTCGACGTCTCCGTTCTCGTGTAGCCTACATATTGCGTTTTTTTTTATTTGCTTACCGGGCTAAAGGTTAGCATGCTTAAAATACGTAAGTCGTTTTGTTCAACAAATTTAAGTAGATAACTCATCAGTTGTTTGCATCAGAGCGACAATTTTTGAGATAGTTATTAAAACTGTTTAAAGGTTGTCAAACGTTGTTTCTCGTTGTATATCCTTTAATTCTAGAGTTAAATTGATAAATAACGTTTACGAATTTGTTTAACGCATTTGTTTTGGTTACTCGACGTCTCCGTTCTCGTGTAGCCTACATATTGCGTTTTTTTTTTAATTTGCTTACCGGGCTAAAGGTTAGCATGCTTAAAATACGTAAGTCGTTTTCTTCAACAAATTTAAGTAGATAACTCATCAGTTGTTTGCATCAGAGCGACAATTTTTGAGATAGTTATTAAAACTGTTTAAAGGTTGTCAAACGTTGTTTCTCGTTGTATATCCTTTAATTCTAGAGTTAAATTGATAAATAACGTGTACGAATTTGTTTAACGCATTTCTTTTGGTTACTCGACGTCTCCGTTCTCGTGTAGCCTACATATTGCGTTTTTTTTTTAATTTGCTTACCGGGCTAAAGGTTAGCATGCTTAAAATACGTAAGTCGTTTCGTTCAACAAATTTGAGTAGATAACTCATCAGTTGTTTGCATCAGAGCGACAATTTTTGAGATAGTTATTAAAACTGTTTAAAGGTTGTCAAACGTTGTTTCTCGTTGTATATCCTTTAATTCTAGAGTTAAATTGATAAATAACGTGTACGAATTTGTTTAACACATTTCTTTTGGTTACTCGACGTCTCCGTTCTCGTGTAGCCTACATATTGCTTTTTTTTTTTAATTTGCTTACCGAGCTAAAGTTTAGCATGCTTAAAATACGTAAGTCGTTTTGTTCAAGAAATTTAAGTAGATAACTCATCAGTTGTTTGCATCAGAGCGACAATTTTTGAGATAGTTATTAAAACTGTTTAAAGGTTGTCAAACGTTGTTTCTCGTTGTATATCCTTTAATTCTATAGTTAAATTGATAAATAACGTGTACGAATTTGTTTACCGCATTTGTTTTGGTTACTCGACGCCTCCGTTCTCGTGTAGCCTACATATTGCGTTTTTTTTTTTAATTTGCTTACCGGGATAAAGGTTAGCATGCTTAAAATACGTAAGTCGTTTTGTTCAACAAATTTAAGTAGATAACTCATCAGTTGTTTGCATCAGAGCGACAATTCTTGAGATAGTTATTAGAACTGTTTAAAGGTTGTCAAACGTTGTTTCTCGTTGTATATCCTTTAATTCTAGAGTTAAATTGATAAATAACGTGTACGAATTTGTTTAACGCGTTTGTTTTGGTTACTCGACGTCTCCGTTCTCGTGTAGCCTACATATTGCGTTTTTTTTAATTTGCTTACCGGGCTAAAGGTTAGCATGCTTAAAATACGTAAGTCGTTTTGTTCAACAAATTTAAGTAGATAACTCATCAGTTGTTTGCATCAGAGCGACAATTTTTGAGATAGTTATTAAAACTGTTTAAAGGTTGTCAAACGTTGTTTCTCGTTGTATATCCTTTAATTCTAGAGTTAAATTGATAAATAACGTTTACGAATTTGTTTAACGCATTTGTTTTGGTTACTCGACGTCTCCGTTCTCGTGTAGCCTACATATTGCGTTTTTTTTTTAATTTGCTTACCGGGCTAAAGGTTAGCATGCTTAAAATACGTAAGTCGTTTTCTTCAACAAATTTAAGTAGATAACTCATCAGTTGTTTGCATCAGAGCGACAATTTTTGAGATAGTTATTAAAACTGTTTAAAGGTTGTCAAACGTTGTTTCTCGTTGTATATCCTTTAATTCTAGAGTTAAATTGATAAATAACGTGTACGAATTTGTTTAACGCATTTCTTTTGGTTACTCGACGTCTCCGTTCTCGTGTAGCCTACATATTGCGTTTTTTTTTTAATTTGCTTACCGGGCTAAAGGTTAGCATGCTTAAAATACGTAAGTCGTTTCGTTCAACAAATTTGAGTAGATAACTCATCAGTTGTTTGCATCAGAGCGACAATTTTTGAGATAGTTATTAAAACTGTTTAAAGGTTGTCAAACGATGTTTCTCGTTGTATATCCTTTAATTCTAGAGTTAAATTGATAAATAACGTGTACGAAATTGTTTAACGCATTTGTTTTGGTTACTCGACGTCTCCGTTCTCGTGTAGCCTACATATTGCGTTTTTTTTTTAATTTGCTTACCGGGCTAAAGGTTAGCATGCTTAAAATACGTAAGTCGTTTTGTTCAACAAATTTAAGTAGATAACTCATCAGTTGTTTGCATCAGAGCGACAATTTTTGAGATAGTTATTAAAACTGTTTAAAGGTTGTCAAACGTTGTTTCTCGTTGTATATCCTTTAATTCTAGAGTTAAATTGATAAATAACGTTTACGAATTTGTTTAACGCATTTGTTTTGGTTACTCGACGTCTCCGTTCTCGTGTAGCCTACATATTGCGTTTTTTTTTTAATTTGCTTACCGGGCTAAAGGTTAGCATGCTTAAAATACGTAAGTCGTTTTGTTCAACAAATTTAAGTAGATAACTCATCAGTTGTTTGCATCAGAGCGACAATTTTTGAGATAGTTATTAAAACTGTTTAAAGGTTGTAAAACGTTGTTTCTCGTTGCATATCCTTTAATTCTAGAGTTAAATTGATAAATAACGTGTACGAATTTGTTTAACGCATTTCTTTTGGTTACTCGACGTCTCCGTTCTCGTGTAGCCTACATATTGCTTTTTTTTTTTAATTTGCTTACCGAGCTAAAGTTTAGCATGCTTAAAATACGTAAGTCGTTTTGTTCAACAAATTTAAGTAGATAACTCATCAGTTGTTTGCATCAGAGCGACAATTTTTGAGATAGTTATTAAAACTGTTTAAAGGTTGTCAAACGTTTTTCTCGTTGTATATCCTTTAATTCTAGAGTTAAATTGATAAATAACGTGCACGAATTTGTTTAACGCATTTGTTTTGGTTACTCGACGCCTCCGTTCTCGTGTAGCCTACATATTGCGTTTTTTTTTTAATTTGCTTACCGGGATAAAGGTTAGCATGCTTAAAATATGTAAGTCGTTTTGTTCAACAAATTTAAGTAGATAACTCATCAGTTGTTTGCATCAGAGCGACAATTTTTGAGATAGTTATTAAAACTGTTTAAAGGTTGTCAAACGTTGTTTCTCGTTGTATATCCTTTAATTCTAGAGTTAAATTGATAAATAACGTGTACGAATTTGTTTAACGCGTTTGTTTTGGTTACTCGACGTCTCCGTTCTCGTGTAGCCTACATATTGCGTTTTTTTTTTAATTTGCTTACCGGGCTAAAGGTTAGCATGCTTAAAATACGTAAGTCGTTTTGTTCAACAAATTTAAGTAGATAACTCATCAGTTGTTTGCATCAGAGCGACAATTTTTGAGATAGTTATTAAAACTGTTTAAAGGTTGTCAAACGTTGTTTCTCGTTGTATATCCTTTAATTCTAGAGTTAAATTGATAAATAACGTTTACGAATTTGTTTAACGCATTTGTTTTGGTTACTCGAAGTCTCCGTTCTCGTGTAGCCTACATATTGCGTTTTTTTTTTAATTTGCTTACCGGGCTAAAGGTTAGCATGCTTAAAATACGTAAGTCGTTTTCTTCAACAAATATAAGTAGATAACTCATCAGTTGTTTGCATCAGAGCGACAATTTTTGAGATAGTTACTAAAACTGTTTAAAGGTTGTCAAACGTTGTTTCTCGTTGTATATCCTTTAATTCTAGAGTTAAATTGATAAATAACGTTTACGAATTTGTTTAACGCATTTGTTTTGGTTACTCGACGTCTCCGTTCTCGTGTAGCCTACATATTGCGTTTTTTTTTTTAATTTGCTTACCGGGATAAAGGTTAGCATGCTTAAAATACGTAAGTCGTTTTGTTCAACAAATTTAAGTAGATAACTCATCAGTTGTTTGCATCAGAGCGACAATTTTTGAGATAGTTATTAAAACTGTTTAAAGGTTGTCAAGCGTTGTTTCTCGTTGTATATCCTTTAATTCTAGAGTTAAATTGATAAATAACGTGTACGAATTTGTTTAACGCATTTGTTTTGGTTACTCGACGTCTCCGTTCTCGTGTAGCCTACATATTGCGTTTTTTTTTAATTTGCTTACCGGGCTAAAGGTTAGCATGCTTAAAATACGTAAGTCGTTTTGTTCAACAAATTTAAGTAGATAACTCATCAGTTGTTTGCATCAGAGCGACAATTTTTGAGATAGTTATTAAAACTGTTTAAAGGTTGTCAAACGTTGTTTCTCGTTGTATATCCTTTAATTCTAGAGTTAAATTGATAAATAACGTGTACGAATTTGTTTAACGCATTTGTTTTGGTTACTCGACGTCTCCGTTCTCGTGTAGCCTACATATTGCGTTTTTTTTTTTAATTTGCTTACCGAGCTAAACGTTAGCATGCTTAAAATACGTAAGTCCTTTTGTTCAACAAATTTAAGTAGATAACTCATCAGTTGTTTGCATCAGAGCGACAATTTTTGAGATAGATATTAAAACTGTTTAAAGGTTGTCAAACGTTGTTTCTCGTTGTATATCCTTTAATTCTAGAGTTAAATTGATAAATAACGTTTACGAATTTGTTTAACGCATTTGTTTTGGTTACTCGACGCCTCCGTTCTCGTGTAGCCTACATATTGCGTTTTTTTTTTAATTTGCTTACCGGGCTAAAGGTTAGCATGCTTAAAATACGTAAGTCGTTTCGTTCAACAAATTTGAGTAGATAACTCATCAGTTGTTTGCATCAGAGCGACAATTTTTGAGATAGTTATTAAAACTGTTTAAAGGTTGTCAAACGTTGTTTCTCGTTGTATATCCTTTAATTCTAGAGTTAAATTGATAAATAACGTGTACGAATTTGTTTAACACATTTCTTTTGGTTACTCGACGTCTCCGTTCTCGTGTAGCCTACATATTGCTTTTTTTTTTTAATTTGCTTACCGAGCTAAAGTTTAGCATGCTTAAAATACGTAAGTCGTTTTGTTCAAGAAATTTAAGTAGATAACTCATCAGTTGTTTGCATCAGAGCGACAATTTTTGAGATAGTTATTAAAACTGTTTAAAGGTTGTCAAACGTTGTTCTCGTTGTATATCCTTTAATTCTATAGTTAAATTGATAAATAACGTGTACGAATTTGTTTAACGCATTTGTTTTGGTTACTCGACGCCTCCGTTCTCGTGTAGCCTACATATTGCGTTTTTTTTTTTAATTTGCTTACCGGGATAAAGGTTAGCATGCTTAAAATACGTAAGTCGTTTTGTTCAACAAATTTAAGTAGATAACTCATCAGTTGTTTGCATCAGAGCGACAATTCTTGAGATAGTTATTAAAACTGTTTAAAGGTTGTCAAACGTTGTTTCTCGTTGTATATCCTTTAATTCTAGAGTTAAATTGATAAATAACGTGTACGAATTTGTTTAACGCGTTTGTTTTGGTTACTCGACGTCTCCGTTCTCGTGTAGCCTACATATTGCGTTTTTTTTAATTTGCTTACCGGGCTAAAGGTTAGCATGCTTAAAATACGTAAGTCGTTTTGTTCAACAAATTTAAGTAGATAACTCATCAGTTGTTTGCATCAGAGCGACAATTTTTGAGATAGTTATTAAAACTGTTTAAAGGTTGTCAAACGTTGTTTCTCGTTGTATATCCTTTAATTCTAGAGTTAAATTGATAAATAACGTTTACGAATTTGTTTAACGCATTTGTTTTGGTTACTCGACGTCTCCGTTCTCGTGTAGCCTACATATTGCGTTTTTTTTTTTTAATTTGCTTACCGGGCTAAAGGTTAGCATGCTTAAAATACGTAAGTCGTTTTCTTCAACAAATTTAAGTAGATAACTCATCAGTTGTTTGCATCAGAGCGACAATTTTTGAGATAGTTATTAAAACTGTTTAAAGGTTGTCAAACGTTGTTTCTCGTTGTATATCCTTTAATTCTAGAGTTAAATTGATAAATAACGTGTACGAATTTGTTTAACGCATTTCTTTTGGTTACTCGACGTCTCCGTTCTCGTGTAGCCTACATATTGCGTTTTTTTTTTAATTTGCTTACCGGGCTAAAGGTTAGCATGCTTAAAATACGTAAGTCGTTTCGTTCAACAAATTTGAGTAGATAACTCATCAGTTGTTTGCATCAGAGCGACAATTTTTGAGATAGTTATTAAAACTGTTTAAAGGTTGTCAAACGATGTTTCTCGTTGTATATCCTTTAATTCTAGAGTTAAATTGATAAATAACGTGTACGAATTTGTTTAACGCATTTGTTTTGGTTACTCGACGTCTCCGTTCTCGTGTAGCCTACATATTGCGTTTTTTTTTTAATTTGCTTACCGGGCTAAAGGTTAGCATGCTTAAAATACGTAAGTCGTTTTGTTCAACAAATTTAAGTAGATAACTCATCAGTTGTTTGCATCAGAGCGACAATTTTTGAGATAGTTATTAAAACTGTTTAAAGGTTGTCAAACGTTGTTTCTCGTTGTATATCCTTTAATTCTAGAGTTAAATTGATAAATAACGTTTACGAATTTGTTTAACGCATTTGTTTTGGTTACTCGACGTCTCCGTTCTCGTGTAGCCTACATATTGCGTTTTTTTTTTAATTTGCTTACCGGGCTAAAGGTTAGCATGCTTAAAATACGTAAGTCGTTTTGTTCAACAAATTTAAGTAGATAACTCATCAGTTGTTTGCATCAGAGCGACAATTTTTGAGATAGTTATTAAAACTGTTTAAAGGTTGTAAAACGTTGTTTCTCGTTGCATATCCTTTAATTCTAGAGTTAAATTGATAAATAACGTGTACGAATTTGTTTAACGCATTTCTTTTGGTTACTCGACGTCTCCGTTCTCGTGTAGCCTACATATTGCTTTTTTTTTTTAATTTGCTTACCGAGCTAAAGTTTAGCATGCTTAAAATACGTAAGTCGTTTTGTTCAACAAATTTAAGTAGATAACTCATCAGTTGTTTGCATCAGAGCGACAATTTTTGAGATAGTTATTAAAACTGTTTAAAGGTTGTCAAACGTTTTTCTCGTTGTATATCCTTTAATTCTAGAGTTAAATTGATAAATAACGTGCACGAATTTGTTTAACGCATTTGTTTTGGTTACTCGACGCCTCCGTTCTCGTGTAGCCTACATATTGCGTTTTTTTTTTAATTTGCTTACCGGGATAAAGGTTAGCATGCTTAAAATATGTAAGTCGTTTTGTTCAACAAATTTAAGTAGATAACTCATCAGTTGTTTGCATCAGAGCGACAATTTTTGAGATAGTTATTAAAACTGTTTAAAGGTTGTCAAACGTTGTTTCTCGTTGTATATCCTTTAATTCTAGAGTTAAATTGATAAATAACGTGTACGAATTTGTTTAACGCGTTTGTTTTGGTTACTCGACGTCTCCGTTCTCGTGTAGCCTACATATTGCGTTTTTTTTTTAATTTGCTTACCGGGCTAAAGGTTAGCATGCTTAAAATACGTAAGTCGTTTTGTTCAACAAATTTAAGTAGATAACTCATCAGTTGTTTGCATCAGAGCGACAATTTTTGAGATAGTTATTAAAACTGTTTAAAGGTTGTCAAACGTTGTTTCTCGTTGTATATCCTTTAATTCTAGAGTTAAATTGATAAATAACGTTTACGAATTTGTTTAACGCATTTGTTTTGGTTACTCGAAGTCTCCGTTCTCGTGTAGCCTACATATTGCGTTTTTTTTTTAATTTGCTTACCGGGCTAAAGGTTAGCATGCTTAAAATACGTAAGTCGTTTTCTTCAACAAATATAAGTAGATAACTCATCAGTTGTTTGCATCAGAGCGACAATTTTTGAGATAGTTACTAAAACTGTTTAAAGGTTGTCAAACGTTGTTTCTCGTTGTATATCCTTTAATTCTAGAGTTAAATTGATAAATAACGTTTACGAATTTGTTTAACGCATTTGTTTTGGTTACTCGACGTCTCCGTTCTCGTGTAGCTTACATATTGCGTTTTTTTTTTTAATTTGCTTACCGGGATAAAGGTTAGCATGCTTAAAATACGTAAGTCGTTTTGTTCAACAAATTTAAGTAGATAACTCATCAGTTGTTTGCATCAGAGCGACAATTTTTGAGATAGTTATTAAAACTGTTTAAAGGTTGTCAAGCGTTGTTTCTCGTTGTATATCCTTTAATTCTAGAGTTAAATTGATAAATAACGTGTACGAATTTGTTTAACGCATTTGTTTTGGTTACTCGACGTCTCCGTTCTCGTGTAGCCTACATATTGCGTTTTTTTTTTAATTTGCTTACCGGGCTAAAGGTTAGCATGCTTAAAATACGTAAGTCGTTTTGTTCAACAAATTTAAGTAGATAACTCATCAGTTGTTTGCATCAGAGCGACAATTTTTGAGATAGTTATTAAAACTGTTTAAAGGTTGTCAAACGTTGTTTCTCGTTGTATATCCTTTAATTCTAGAGTTAAATTGATAAATAACGTGTACGAATTTGTTTAACGCATTTGTTTTGGTTACTCGACGTCTCCGTTCTCGTGTAGCCTACATATTGCGTTTTTTTTTTTAATTTGCTTACCGAGCTAAACGTTAGCATGCTTAAAATACGTAAGTCCTTTTGTTCAACAAATTTAAGTAGATAACTCATCAGTTGTTTGCATCAGAGCGACAATTTTTGAGATAGATATTAAAACTGTTTAAAGGTTGTCAAACGTTGTTTCTCGTTGTATATCCTTTAATTCTAGAGTTAAATTGATAAATAACGTTTACGAATTTGTTTAACGCATTTGTTTTGGTTACTCGACGCCTCCGTTCTCGTGTAGCCTACATATTGCATTTTTTTTTTTAATTTGCTTACCGGGATAAAGGTTAGCATGCTTAAAATACGCAAGTCGTTTTGTTCTACAAATTTAAGTAGATAACTCATCAGTTGTTTGCATCAGAGCGACAATTTTTGAGATAGTTATTAAAACTGTTTAAAGGTTGTAAAACGTTCTTTCTCGTTGTATATCCTTTAATTCTAGAGTTAAATTGATAAATAACGTGTACGAATTTGTTTAACGCATTTGTTTTGGTTACTCGACGTCTCCGTTCTCGTGTAGCCTACATATTGCGTTTTTTTTAATTTGCTTACCGGGCTAAAGGTTGGCATGCTTAAAATACGTAAGTCGTTTTGTTCAACAAATTTAAGTAGATAACTCATCAGTTGTTTGCATCAGAGCGACAATTTTTGAGATAGTTATTAAAACTATTTAAAGGTTGTCAAACGATGTTTCTCGTTGTATATCCTTTAATTCTAGAGTTAAATTGATAAATAACGTGTACGAATTTGTTTAACGCATTTGTTTTGGTTACTCGACGTCTCCGTTCTCGTATAGCCTACATATTGCGTTTTTTTTAATTTGCTTACCGGGCTAAAGGTTAGCATGCTTAAAATACGTAAGTCGTTTTGTTCAACAAACTTAAGTAGATAACTCATCAGTTGTTTTCATCAGAGCGACAATTTTTGAGATAATTATTAAAACTGTTTAAAGGTTGTAAAACGTTGTTTCTCGTTGTATATCCTTTAATTCTAGAGTTAAATTTATAAATAACGTGTACGAATTTGTCTAACGCGTTTGTTTTGGTTACTCGACGTCTCCGTTCTCGTGTAGCCTACATATTGCGTTTTTTTTTAATTTGCTTACCGGGCTAAAGGTTAGCATGCTTAAAATACGTAAGTCGTTTTGTTCAACAAATTTAAGTAGATAACTCATCAGTTGTTTGCATCAGAGCGACAATTTTTGAGATAGTTATTAAAACTGTTTAAAGGTTGTCAAACGTTGTTTCTCGTTGTATATCCTTTAATTCTAGAGTTAAATTGATAAATAACGTGTACGAATTTGTTTAACGCATTTCTTTTGGTTACTCGACGTCTCCGTTCTCGTGTAGCCTACATATTGCGTTTTTTTTTTTAATTTGCTTACCGGGCTAAAGGTTAGCATGCTTAAAATACGTAAGTCGTTTTGTTCAACAAATTTAAGTAGATAACTCATCAGTTGTTTGCATCAGAGCGACAATTTTTGAGATAGTTATTAAAACTGTTTAAAGGTTGTCAAACGTTGTTTCTCGTTGTATATCCTTTAATTCTAGAGTTAAATTGATAAATAACGTTTACGAATTTGTTTAACGCATTTGTTTTGGTTACTCGACGTCTCCGTTCTCGTGTAGCCTACATATTGCGTTTTTTTTTTTTAATTTGCTTACCGGGCTAAAGGTTAGCATGCTTAAAATACGTAAGTCGTTTTCTTCAACAAATTTAAGTAGATAACTCATCAGTTGTTTGCATCAGAGCGACAATTTTTGAGATAGTTATTAAAACTGTTTAAAGGTTGTCAAACGTTGTTTCTCGTTGTATATCCTTTAATTCTAGAGTTAAATTGATAAATAACGTTTACGAATTTGTTTAACGCATTTGTTTTGGTTACTCGACGTCTCCGTTCTCGTGTAGCCTACATATTGCGTTTTTTTTTTTTAATTTGCTTACCGGGCTAAAGGTTAGCATGCTTAAAATACGTAAGTCGTTTTCTTCAACAAATTTAAGTAGATAACTCATCAGTTGTTTGCATCAGAGCGACAATTTTTGAGATAGTTATTAAAACTGTTTAAAGGTTGTCAAACGTTGTTTCTCGTTGTATATCCTTTAATTCTAGAGTTAAATTGATAAATAACGTTTACGAATTTGTTTAACGCATTTGTTTTGGTTACTCGACGTCTCCGTTCTCGTGTAGCCTACATATTGCGTTTTTTTTTTTAATTTGCTTACCGGGCTAAAGGTTAGCATGCTTAAAATACGTAAGTCGTTTTCTTCAACAAATTTAAGTAGATAACTCATCAGTTGTTTGCATCAGAGCGACAATTTTTGAGATAGTTACTAAAACTGTTTAAAGGTTGTAAAACGTTGTTTCTCGTTGCATATCCTTTAATTCTAGAGTTAAATTGATAAATAACGTGTACGAATTTGTTTAACGCATTTCTTTTGGTTACTCGACGTCTCCGTTCTCGTGTAGCCTACATATTGCGTTTTTTTTTTTTAATTTGCTTACCGGGCTAAAGGTTAGCATGCTTAAAATACGTAAGTCGTTTTCTTCAACAAATTTAAGTAGATAACTCATCAGTTGTTTGCATCAGAGCGACAATTTTTGAGATAGTTATTAAAACTGTTTAAAGGTTGTCAAACGTTGTTTCTCGTTGTATATCCTTTAATTCTAGAGTTAAATTGATAAATAACGTGTACGAATTTGTTTAACGCGTTTGTTTTGGTTACTCGACGTCTCCGTTCTCGTGTAGCCTACATATTGCGTTTTTTTTTAATTTGCTTACCGGGCTAAAGGTTAGCATGCTTAAAATACGTAAGTCGTTTTGTTCAACAAATTTAAGTAGATAACTCATCAGTTGTTTGCATCAGAGCGACAATTTTTGAGATAGTTATTAAAACTGTTTAAAGGTTGTCAAACGTTGTTTCTCGTTGTATATCCTTTAATTCTAGAGTTAAATTGATAAATAACGTGTACGAATTTGTTTAACGCATTTCTTTTGGTTACTCGACGTCTCCGTTCTCGTGTAGCCTACATATTGCGTTTTTTTTTTAATTTGCTTACCGGGCTAAAGGTTAGCATGCTTAAAATACGTAAGTCGTTTTGTTCAACAAATTTAAGTAGATAACTCATCAGTTGTTTGCATCAGAGCGACAATTTTTGAGATAGTTATTAAAACTGTTTAAAGGTTGTCAAACGTTGTTTCTCGTTGTATATCCTTTAATTCTAGAGTTAAATTGATAAATAACGTTTACGAATTTGTTTAACGCATTTGTTTTGGTTACTCGACGTCTCCGTTCTCGTGTAGCCTACATATTGCGTTTTTTTTTTTTTAATTTGCTTACCGGGCTAAAGGTTAGCATGCTTAAAATACGTAAGTCGTTTTCTTCAACAAATTTAAGTAGATAACTCATCAGTTGTTTGCATCAGAGCGACAATTTTTGAGATAGTTATTAAAACTGTTTAAAGGTTGTCAAACGTTGTTTCTCGTTGTATATCCTTTAATTCTAGAGTTAAATTGATAAATAACGTGTACGAATTTGTTTAACGCATTTCTTTTGGTTACTCGACGTCTCCGTGTTCGTATAGCCTACATATTGCGTTTTTTTTTAATTTGCTTACCGGGCTAAAGGTTAGCAAGCTTAAAATACGTAAGTCGTTTTGTTCAACAAATTTAAGTAGATAACTCATCAGTTGTTTGCATCAGAGCGACAATTTTTGAGATAGTTATTAAAACTGTTTAAAGGTTGTCAAACGTTGTTTCTCGTTGTATATCCTTTAATTCTAGAGTTAAATTGATAAATAACGTTTACGAATTTGTTTAACGCATTTGTTTTGGTTACTCGACGTCTCCGTTCTCGTGTAGCCTACATATTGCGTTTTTTTTTTTTTAATTTGCTTACCGGGCTAAAGGTTAGCATGCTTAAAATACGTAAGTCGTTTTCTTCAACAAATTTAAGTAGATAACTCATCAGTTGTTTGCATCAGAGCGACAATTTTTGAGATAGTTATTAAAACTGTTTAAAGGTTGTCAAACGTTGTTTCTCGTTGTATATCCTTTAATTCTAGAGTTAAATTGATAAATAACGTTTACGAATTTGTTTAACGCATTTGTTTTGGTTACTCGACGTCTCCGTTCTCGTGTAGCCTACATATTGCGTTTTTTTTTTTTAATTTGCTTACCGGGCTAAAGGTTAGCATGCTTAAAATACGTAAGTCGTTTTCTTCAACAAATTTAAGTAGATAACTCATCAGTTGTTTGCATCAGAGCGACAATTTTTGAGATAGTTATTAAAACTGTTTAAAGGTTGTCAAACGTTGTTTCTCGTTGTATATCCTTTAATTCTAGAGTTAAATTGATAAATAACGTTTACGAATTTGTTTAACGCATTTGTTTTGGTTACTCGACGTCTCCGTTCTCGTGTAGCCTACATATTGCGTTTTTTTTTTTAATTTGCTTACCGGGCTAAAGGTTAGCATGCTTAAAATACGTAAGTCGTTTTCTTCAACAAATTTAAGTAGATAACTCATCAGTTGTTTGCATCAGAGCGACAATTTTTGAGATAGTTACTAAAACTGTTTAAAGGTTGTAAAACGTTGTTTCTCGTTGCATATCCTTTAATTCTAGAGTTAAATTGATAAATAACGTGTACGAATTTGTTTAACGCATTTCTTTTGGTTACTCGACGTCTCCGTTCTCGTGTAGCCTACATATTGCTTTTTTTTTTTAATTTGCTTACCGAGCTAAAGTTTAGCATGCTTAAAATACGTAAGTCGTTTTGTTCAACAAATTTAAGTAGATAACTCATCAGTTGTTTGCATCAGAGCGACAATTTTTGAGATAGTTATTAAAACTGTTTAAAGGTTGTCAAACGTTTTTCTCGTTGTATATCCTTTAATTCTAGAGTTAAATTGATAAATAACGTGCACGAATTTGTTTAACGCATTTGTTTTGGTTACTCGACGCCTCCGTTCTCGTGTAGCCTACATATTGCGTTTTTTTTTTAATTTGCTTACCGGGATAAAGGTTAGCATGCTTAAAATATGTAAGTCGTTTTGTTCAACAAATTTAAGTAGATAACTCATCAGTTGTTTGCATCAGAGCGACAATTTTTGAGATAGTTATTAAAACTGTTTAAAGGTTGTCAAACGTTGTTTCTCGTTGTATATCCTTTAATTCTAGAGTTAAATTGATAAATAACGTGTACGAATTTGTTTAACGCGTTTGTTTTGGTTACTCGACGTCTCCGTTCTCGTGTAGCCTACATATTGCGTTTTTTTTTTAATTTGCTTACCGGGCTAAAGGTTAGCATGCTTAAAATACGTAAGTCGTTTTGTTCAACAAATTTAAGTAGATAACTCATCAGTTGTTTGCATCAGAGCGACAATTTTTGAGATAGTTATTAAAACTGTTTAAAGGTTGTCAAACGTTGTTTCTCGTTGTATATCCTTTAATTCTAGAGTTAAATTGATAAATAACGTTTACGAATTTGTTTAACGCATTTGTTTTGGTTACTCGACGTCTCCGTTCTCGTGTAGCCTACATATTGCGTTTTTTTTTTTAATTTGCTTACCGGGCTAAAGGTTAGCATGCTTAAAATACGTAAGTCGTTTTCTTCAACAAATATAAGTAGATAACTCATCAGTTGTTTGCATCAGAGCGACAATTTTTGAGATAGTTACTAAAACTGTTTAAAGGTTGTCAAACGTTGTTTCTCGTTGTATATCCTTTAATTCTAGAGTTAAATTGATAAATAACGTTTACGAATTTGTTTAACGCATTTGTTTTGGTTACTCGACGCCTCCGTTCTCGTGTAGCCTACATATTGCGTTTTTTTTTTTAATTTGCTTACCGGGATAAAGGTTAGCATGCTTAAAATACGTAAGTCGTTTTGTTCAACAAATTTAAGTAGATAACTCATCAGTTGTTTGCATCAGAGCGACAATTTTTGAGATAGTTATTAAAACTGTTTAAAGGTTGTCAAGCGTTGTTTCTCGTTGTATATCCTTTAATTCTAGAGTTAAATTGATAAATAACGTGTACGAATTTGTTTAAAGCATTTGTTTTGGTTACTCGACGTCTCCGTTCTCGTGTAGCCTACATATTGCGTTTTTTTTTTTAATTTGCTTACCGGGCTAAAGGTTAGCATGCTTAAAATACGTAAGTCGTTTTGTTCAACAAATTTAAGTAGATAACTCATCAGTTGTTTGCATCAGAGCGACAATTTTTGAGATAGTTATTAAAACTGTTTAAAGGTTGTCAAACGTTGTTTCTCGTTGTATATCCTTTAATTCTAGAGTTAAATTGATAAATAACGTGTACGAATTTGTTTAACGCATTTGTTTTGGTTACTCGACGTCTCCGTTCTCGTGTAGCCTACATATTGCGTTTTTTTTTTTTAATTTGCTTACCGAGCTAAACGTTAGCATGCTTAAAATACGTAAGTCCTTTTGTTCAACAAATTTAAGTAGATAACTCATCAGTTGTTTGCATCAGAGCGACAATTTTTGAGATAGATATTAAAACTGTTTAAAGGTTGTCAAACGTTGTTTCTCGTTGTATATCCTTTAATTCTAGAGTTAAATTGATAAATAACGTTTACGAATTTGTTTAACGCATTTGTTTTGGTTACCCGACGCCTCCGTTCTCGTGTAGCCTACATATTGCGTTTTTTTTTTTAATTTGCTTACCGGGATAAAGGTTAGCATGCTTAAAATACGTAAGTCGTTTTGTTCTACAAATTTAAGTAGATAACTCATCAGTTGTTTGCATCAGAGCGACAATTTTTGAGATAGTTATTAAAACTGTTTAAAGGTTGTAAAACGTTCTTTCTCGTTGTATATCCTTTAATTCTAGAGTTAAATTGATAAATAACGTGTACGAATTTGTTTAACGCATTTGTTTTGGTTACTCGACGTCTCCGTTCTCGTGTAGCCTACATATTGCGTTTTTTTTTAATTTGCTTACCGGGCTAAAGGTTAGCATGCTTAAAATACGTAAGTCGTTTTGTTCAACAAATTTAAGTAGATAACTCATCAGTTGTTTGCATCAGAGCGACAATTTTTGAGATAGTTATTAAAACTATTTAAAGGTTGTCAAACGATGTTTCTCGTTGTATATCCTTTAATTCTAGAGTTAAATTGATAAATAACGTGTACGAATTTGTTTAACGCATTTGTTTTGGTTACTCGACGTCTCCGTTCTCGTATAGCCTACATATTGCGTTTTTTTTAATTTGCTTACCTGGTTAAAGGTTAGCATGCTTAAAATACGTAAGTCGTTTTGTTCAACAAATTTAAGTAGATAACTCATCAGTTGTTTGCATCAGAGCGACAATTTTTGAGATAGTTATTAAAACTGTTTAAAGGTTGTCAAACGTTGTTTCTCGTTGTATATCCTTTAATTCTAGAGTTAAATTGATAAATAACGTTTACGAATTTGTTTAACGCATTTGTTTTGGTTACTCGACGCCTCCGTTCTCGTGTAGCCTACATATTGCTTTTTTTTTTTAATTTGCTTACCGAGCTAAAGGTTAGCATGCTTAAAATACGTAAGTCGTTTTGTTCAACAAATTTAAGTAGATAACTCATCAGTTGTTTGCATCAGAGCGACAATTTTTGAGATAGTTATTAAAACTGTTTAAAGGTTGTCAAACGTTGTTTCTCGTTGTATATCCTTTAATTCTAGAGTTAAATTGATAAATAACGTTTACGAATTTGTTTAACGCATTTGTTTTGGTTACTCGACGTCTCCGTTCTCGTGTAGCCTACATATTGCGTTTTTTTTTTTTTAATTTGCTTACCGGGATAAAGGTTAGCATGCTTAAAATACGTAAGTCGTTTTGTTCTACAAATTTAAGTAGATAACTCATCAGTTGTTTGCATCAGAGCGACAATTTTTGAGATAGTTATTAAAACTGTTTAAAGGTTGTAAAACGTTCTTTCTCGTTGTATATCCTTTAATTCTAGAGTTAAATTGATAAATAACGTGTACGAATTTGTTTAACGCATTTGTTTTGGTTACTCGACGTCTCCGTTCTCGTGTAGCCTACATATTGCGTTTTTTTTAATTTGCTTACCGTATAACCGCACTGCGTTACACGCTTTACGTAACAAAATGCACCCCTGCGTGCAGGTGGCATCGCCGTCAGCTGTTGCTGAACAGCAATGCCAATTGCACTCAGCAGTGACAATTGCCTTCAGCTATAGGAAAAATGGCAACGCAGCGTGGATATACATAGAGACGAGAACAGTTAAGTAATAACCGGTAAATGAGACACGACAATTAAAGTGAAAAATAAGTGACTAGAAAAATTGAATTAAAGTTAAAACTAGACACTAAGTAGAAACTAAAACGTGTACAAAACAAACTATTGCAAATAAAAATCAATTAAATTTAAAACATTAAAATAAACATTTATTGAACTAAAAGGGAACTGAAGAAAAAAAGTAAGTGTGTATCGTGGTGAGTGTGCGTGTAGGGCGCACAGCATAAATTTTTGGATGTCCAAAATGGGCATCTTAAATGGCGACCGTGACGCCAGGCCTTGCGATGGCGGCCATAGGCGTGAAGAGGCACGAAAACTCAAAAAGAAAAAAAACCTAAAAATTTAAAAAGCCAACCTTAAATCACAAAAATTTAAAACCAATTTTATTACCTAACAAAAAAAATGAATTGAATCTACATAAATTCTTGCAGAATTGAAATTTAATTTCGCAAAACCAAAAAAAAAATGCAACAAAAAAAATTCCAAAAAATAACCCACAAAAGGTTACACAAAATTTAAATGAAATATTAATTACAACAAAATACACACATACGAAAAGAAAAAGTTACAAATTTAAAATTCCAAAATCTATACAAAAAAAAAACGCAAAACTCTTACAAAAAAAAATTTAAAAACCATCAAAATCTACAAAAAAAAAAAAAAAAAAACTAAAAATGCAAAAAAAATTTTACAAAAAAAAATTAAAAACAACACTAAACAACATGTTCTTTAAAAAAACTATAAAATCTACAAAAAAATACAAAACTTATAAAAACCCTACAAAAAAAATATAAAAATGCAAAAACCCTACAAAAAAATGTTCCTTTGAAAACTATATACAAAATTACAAAAAAAAAATTTAAAAATGCGAAAAACCATTACAAAAAAATTACAAAATATTTAAAGAAAAATCTACAAAAAAAAGTACAAAATCAAAAAATTACAAAAAAAATATATCACTATGATACACAAACCTTATTAATCATTTTCTACAAAAAAAAAAAAAAAATTTTGTTCAACGATGATGCATATGGCAGTGGTGGTGGTTTTATTCCGTGGCTAGTGCGAAAAATTAGAAAAATAAAAGACGAAAAATCGGAAAAATATAATAAAACTACTTAACAAAAACGGAAATAATAAGAATTTGTTTTACTATAATAAAAATACTAACTAAAACAGAGATAATACGTAAACACAACAAAAACTAAAATATACATGTGCGAAAACATTTTTGGAAAAACTGTACCAAAATTGCGAAAAAAAACGGCACTAGCCACGCCACCAGAATAACGGAAAACCACCGTACACCAAAGGAAAGCCGAATAGCGGAAGACGAGTGACGCCATCGACAACAGCAGCAGAACATCAGATGCAGCAGCAGATTTCCAAGCGCAGCAACAGAACATCAAGTGGCAAACCAAATAATGAAGAAGTCGGTATGACGCACAGTGTGCGAAAATCATTTTTATATTCATATTAACAAATATCAAAATTAAAAGTTATATTACACATTACATATATATTTTCTAAATTTTCTATTTTCACAATTAATACAAAATACTTTACAAAAAAAAAAAAAAAAAATAAGGTTTTTATCAGCTATTGAAAGCGCAAAATAACCCAATTACACAAACATATATATGAGTGAACTTACGACTAGGCACAGTGGGACAGAGTTGGAAAAACACCGAACAATTTTTTTTCGAGTTTTATTTAACCAGTTCAACTGATAAATTTTCTGGGAAAAATTAAAAGCAGTTGCCATCTTTAAAAACAAATTAAATAACTTTTATCAATTTTTCGGTTTTAGTCCCACTCTGCCCTAAAGTGGGCTTCATCAAAAAATACAAACACAAAAAAAAAAAAAAAAAAACATAATATTTTTTTTGCAAAAAGCGGTGGTTCCGCCATTAACCAAAAGGATTTTTTTTGCGTAAACGGTGGTCCCGTAAACAACCAATGTAAATTTTTTTAATCCCGGTGCGTCCGAGGATATTCGTAATACAAATTTTGAAAAGATGCGGTGCGCCCGTATCTACAAAAATAAAACCATACAATTTTAATAAAAACGGTGCGTCCGTTATTACACAAACACATTGAGATCTTTTTAATAAAGCGGTGCGTCCGTTATCAACAGCCAAGTCCTTTTATCAAATTAAAATATTTTCCTTTAAAAGCAATTTAAATTAAATTACTTCAATATACATTCAATTTATCATTAAATATTCAGTCTCTAATTAAATTACCGAACAATTCTTTCAATATTACATCAACATTCAATTCAATTTCAACTTCTGTTAAATTTTCGTAAGCAATTTCTACAAATTCGACTTTAATCAATTTAAATATTTCTTCCTTTGCTTCCTACTACATATGTTCCTTAGAAATCAAAAAGTGGTTCCTAGAATTTCAGAACAAAACTCAGATTCCGAAAATTCCAAAAATTCAGATTCCAATTCCAAAAATTTTAATTCCGAAAGTTCCGATTCCGATAATCTTGATTTTAAAAGCCCAGTTTCCAAAGGCTCAACCACATATTCGCCCAATACAATCAAAAACCTTGTTGTTAGACTTTCTTTGTCCGGAGAATTTCACGGATTTGAGGAATTGCCCGAAACTAATATTTCAAATCCTCCTAATTCCGATACAAATATGGCGACTCCTGAAGAAAAAAGAACGTTTATCGGCATATGTGCTGGTATTATGCGTGAAAATTATAGCGGTGAGCCCCTAGGTCTCGAATCTTTCATTACTAAAATTGAGTTAATCGAACAATTTGTCGACGAAAATTTAACTAGCATTTGTATTTCATATATTAAATCCAAACTCGATGGTAAAGCTCGAGAAGCGATACCAACTCAAGTACTTTCAGTTAACGATATAAAAATAGCACTACGTAACCGTATAAAACCCGACAACTCCAAAGTTGTGGCCGGAAAATTCGCAGCTTTGCAAGTTAATAATAATAATTACACCGATTTTGCAAAACGCGTTGAGGAATTGTCTGATGCTTTAGAGCGTTCGCTCATTATCGAAGGGATTACTCAGACCAAAGCCCGTGAAATGGCCATCGAGCAAACAGTTAACGTTTGCCGATTGAACGCAAAAACCAGTTTAGTAAAATCAATCCTTGCTTCAACCAATTTTTCTGATTCCAAGGACGTAGTAGCCAAACTGATTGTAGAGCAATCAAATGAAATAAAAGAACGTCAAGTTTTGGCATTTAGAGCGCGGAACAATAACAATTTTAGAAATTTTCAAAGTAATAACCGAGGTCGAAATTTTCAAAATCAAAATCGTAACTTTAACAATTATAGACAAAATAGACCATCCTTTAGTAACAGTAATTATGGCAACAACTTCAATCGCGGCAATCAAAGGCATAATTTCCGTTCCAGCGGCGGAAATCGGATTCAGCCTAATAATAATAATAGCAACAATAGTCGTACTAGCAATAACAACGGTTCTAACACTTCCAATAATAGAGCTAGAAATGCAAACGTTCGGGCTTTAAACAGGGAAGCCCCTCAGGAGCGAACACTGAGGGAGGACGAGACAAATTACTAACTGATTCAGCTCACAATTTTTCTTCAAAAAACATTTATTGTCTTAACTTAAACTATTCCGATTTTATACAATTAAATATTACTGGCTCTAACAAATTTTGTACATTTCTAGTCGATACACAAGCCGACATTTCGTTAATTAAAATTTCCTCTCTTAATACAAATTTGTCAATTAATAACAATGATACAATTAATATTACTGGAGTAACTACAGATACAGTTTCTACATTAGGAACTTTTACAACTAACTTACACTTTTCAAATTTTTATATCAAACATACGTTGCATGTGGTAGACAATGATTTCAACATTCCATCAGATGGAATACTTGGTAAGGATTTCCTAAAAACAAATAAATGCGATATCAGCTATGCAACAAATTGCATTTCCTTCTGGATAGGCAATGAAAAGATCGCACTTCCCATCCGTCACGGAATGGAAAGCGATACATTTGTTATTCCACCTCGTTGCGAAGTTTATAGAATTTTCGCTTTAAAAAAAGACTCAGAACCACTTTTCGTGGATTCTCAAGAGATTTCCGACGGTGTTTTCACAGCGAAATGTATAGTTGATTCCAGTAGTCCGATCATTAAAGTAATAAACACCACAAATAGCGTAAAATACGTAAACAACCACAACATTCAAACCGAAAAACTTTCTAATTATCACGTTTATAAAATTAATAATCCAGTAAAGCAAGATAGTCGTATTAAAGAACTTAAAAGCATTTTAGAAAAACAAATACCTAATTATCCTGAAAACAAACTTATTAACTTATGTTTACAATATTCCGATATTTTTGCGCTAGACAATGATAAGATGACAATCAACAATTTTTATGAACAAAAACTAAGACTAAACGATACGACGCCAGTATACATTAAAAATTACCGCCTACCGTATTCTCAACGTGAAGAAATCAATAAACAAGTTAATAAATTATTGGAAAACGATCTGATTGAAAATAGTTGTTCGAATTATAATAGTCCCTTGATTTTGGTACCGAAAAAAGACCTAAATGGCCAAAAATCGTATAGAATGTGCGTTGACTTTAGGGCCGTGAATAAAAAGTTAATTGCCGATAAATTTCCTTTGGCACGTGTAGACGATATTTTAGATAACCTTGGCCGTGCGAAATTCTTTTCTACATTAGATCTTTTTTCGGGTTTTCACCAAATCCCACTTCACAAAGATTCAAGAGACATAACATCTTTTAGTACTGACCGCGGAGCTTTTCGATGGAAGGTTTTACCATTTGGTCTAAACGTAGCTCCAAATTCATTTTCAAGAATGATGTCAATTGCATTTTCTGGTATTTCACCCAACCAAGCCTTTATGTATGTAGACGATATAATAGTAATTGGATGTAGCGAAGCACATCATCTCAATAATCTAAAAAAAGTTTTCGAAACCTGTAGGAAGTTCAACTTGCGACTTAACCCAAAAAAGTGTAATTTTCTTAGACCTGAAGTAACTTTCTTAGGGCATAAATGCTCAGCAAATGGTTTGCTACCAGACGATTCAAAAATTGAAGCAATTAAAAGGTATCCTAAGCCACGCGATAAAGATGCTGTCCGAAGATTCGTGGCATTTGCAAATTATTATAGGAGATTTATCCCAAATTTCGCTTCTTTAGCAGCTCCACTGAATCGTTTGAGTAGAAAGAAGGTTGAATTTAATTGGGATACGGCATGTGAGTTAGCTTTCGAAAAACTAAGAAAAAGTCTGATTTCTCCAAAACTTTTACAATATCCAGATTTCACCAAAAAATTTTTAATTACGGTTGATGCTTCAAAGTTAGGGTGTGGTGCGATACTGAGTCAAAATCATAACGGTAACGACTTGCCAATTTGTTTTGCTTCAAAATCCTTTAGCAAATCAGAACAAAATAAAGCAATAATAGAATTAGAACTTTTGGCAATATATTTTGCAATAAAGCAATTTCGTCCATATATTTATGGCACTCACTTCAAAGTTAAATCAGATCACCGTCCACTAGTTTATCTATTTAATATGAAAGATCCGTCGTCGAAACTTTCCAGAATACGTTTGGAACTGTCCGAATATAATTTCACCATAGAATATATTAAAGGAAAATCTAACGTAGGTGCAGACGCATTATCGCGAATTTCAATCCAAGAACTTAAAAATTCCAATAATCAAATTTTAGCGGTACAGACGAGGTCTATGACGAAACGTCACGAACAATTACAACAATCGGCTGAAGACGTAAACGAAGAAAATGTCAAATTACAGGTAGTCGACAAGTTTTCATATAATTTTTCCAAGAAAATCCATAGGATAAAAAGCCAAATATGTCATGACAACGATAATGATAAAATCAATTTAAAAATATATGCGCATTTAAAACATAAAAAACTCGAGTTACTTAATATTGTGTGTACTAACAAAATAATGCAATTAGATGAATTACTTTTGAAGCTTGAAAAAGAAGCTGGTAAACACAACATTAAGAAAGCAGAATGGCAAAAAGATGATCAAATATTTAAATATTTTTCTATTTCAAATTTTAAAAATACAGGAAATTCAATTTTAAAAAATTTAAAAATACTATTAATAGAACCTGTTGAAACAGTTACAAACAACGACAAAAAACTTAAATTAATGGAAATTTACCACAATGACCCGATATCAGGAGGTCACTGCGGAAATAAAAAGCTTTACGCAAAAATACGTACGAAATATTATTGGAAAGGTATGACCCGTGACATTGTCAAATACGTCAAAAATTGCAAAAAATGCCTTTTGAATAAAGTCAAGCCAAAAACCAAAGAAAATTTAGTGCTTACACCAACACCCTGCAAACCTTTCGATGTCGTAGTTGTAGATACAATAGGACCTTTGCCTGAGTCGAATAATGGGAATAGGTTCGCGGTTACCATTATGTGCGACTTTAGCAAATACCTTGTTACCATATCAGTCCCTGATAAGACAGAAAAAACAATTGCTACAGCCATTTTTGAAAGCTTCATCCTCATTTATGGCATAATGAAATCAATTAAAACCGATTTAGGAACCGAATATAAAAACGAAATTTTCTCTGAATTAACCAAACTCCTAAAAATCGAACATAATTTTTCTACAGCTTACCATCATGAAACCCTAGGTACAATTGAAAGAAATCATCGGGTGTTTAATGAATATTTACGAGCTTTTTTAAATGATAACTTCCCCGAATGGGACGTTTATTTGAAATATTTTACATTTTTGCATAATACAACTCCTAGTACAGTTTTTGATAATGGATTCACTCCATACGAATTAGTATTCGGTAGAAATGTTACCTTACCAAATGAAGTTCAAAAGGAACAAATCGATCCAATTTACAATGTTGAAAGTTATGCAAAAGAAGTAAAATATAGACTACAAAAAACGCATAAATTAGCAAAAGATTTAATTAATAAACATAAAATTAAAAATAAGGATCTTTATGATAAGAGGGCGCGTCCGTTAGCTATTAATGTAAACGATAAGGTAGTAATACAAAAAGAACCTAGAAATAAGCATGAAAGCATTTACCAAGGACCATATATAGTCACAAAAATTGATGGAGTTAATGTTACGGTTTTTGATGAAGTAAATAAAAAGGGAAAAACCGTTCACAAAAACCGAATCAATAAGGTAAATTAAAAAATTTTTTTTTTTTTCTTTCTCATACAAATTTATAAACCAACTTGTAACTAATTTTAAATTTTCATTACTTTGTTATTAAAGCATGAAATATCAAATTAAAATTTATATTAATATTAATATACAAAAACAAATAATTTTTTCAATTTGCATGTAAATAAAATCAAAAATTAATATGCACGCACTATTTGTAATAAATATATAATACAATAATTTAGTGCAATAGAAATTAGAAAACAAATTACATGTAAGTAATTAAATTAATATTAACTAAATTTCATATGTGAAAGGAAAAAATTGTTCTGATTGAACGAATGAGAAAAAAGGGGAGGAACACCCTAATATCATACATTCATTCAACCAAAACAATTTGAAAGTCAGAGAACAAGAAGAATATGACAAATCTGATCAACTTGTCAGATTCTTCTTTTTCTAAGGAAGGGTGGTATAACCGCACTGCGTTACACGCTTTACGTAACAAAATGCACCCCTGCGTGCAAGTGGCATCGCCGTCAGCTGTTGCTGAACAGCAATGCCAATTGCACTCAGCAGTGACAATTGCCTTCAGCTATAGGAAAAATGGCAACGCAGCGTGGATATACATAGAGACGAGAACAGTTAAGTAATAACCGGTAAATGAGACACGACAATTAAAGTGAAAAATAAGTGACTAGAAAAATTGAATTAAAGTTAAAACTAGACACTAAGTAGAAACTAAAACGTGTACAAAACAAACTATTGCAAATAAAAATCAATTAAATTTAAAACATTAAAATAAACATTTATTGAACTAAAAGGGAACTGAAGAAAAAAAGTAAGTGTGTATCGTGGTGAGTGTGCGTGTAGGGCGCACAGCATAAATTTTTGGATGTCCAAAATGGGCATCTTAAAACCGGGATAAAGGTTAGCATGCTTAAAATACGTAAGTCGTTTTTTTCAACAAATTTAAGTAGATAACTCATCAGTTGTTTGCATCAGAGCGACAATTTTTGAGATAGTTATTAAAACTGTTTAAAGGTTGTCAAACGTTGTTTCTCGTTGTATATCCTTTAATTCTAGAGTTAAATTGATAAATAACGTTTACGAATTTGTTTAACGCATTTGTTTTGGTTACTCGACGTCTCCGTTCTCGTGTAGCATACATATTGCGTTTTTTTTTTAATTTGCTTACCGGGCTAAAGGTTAGCATGCTTAAAATACGTAAGTCGTTTTGTTCAACAAATTTAAGTAGATAACTCATCAGTTGTTTGCATCAGAGCGACAATTTTTGAGATAGTTATTAAAACTATTTAAAGGTTGTCAAACGATGTTTCTCGTTGTATATCCTTTAATTCTAGAGTTAAATTGATAAATAACGTGTACGAATTTGTTTAACGCATTTGTTTTGGTTACTCGACGTCTCCGTTCTCGTGTAGCCTACATATTGCGTTTTTTTTTTTAATTTGCTTACCGGGCTATAGGTTAGCATGCTTAAAATACGTAAGTCGTTTTGTTCTACAAATTTAAGTAGATAACTCATCAGTTGTTTGCATCAGAGCGACAATTTTTGAGATAGTTATTAAAACTGTTTAAAGGTTGTAAAACGTTGTTTCTCGTTGTATATCCTTTAAATCTAGAGTTAAATTGATAAATAACGTGTACGAATTTGTTTAACGCATTTCTTTTGGTTACTCGACGTCTCCGTTCTCGTGTAGCCTACATATTGCTTTTTTTTTTTAATTTGCTTACCGAGCTAAAGGTTAGCATGCTTAAAATACGTAAGTCGTTTTGTTCAACAAATTTAAGTAGATAACTCATCAGTTGTTTGCATCAGAGCGACAATTTTTGAGATAGTTATTAAAACTGTTTAAAGGTTGTAAAACGTTGTTTCTCGTTGTATATCCTTTAATTCTAGAGTTAAATTGATAAATAACGTTTACGAATTTGTTTAACGCATTTGTTTTGGTTACTCGACGCCTCCGTTCTCGTGTAGCCTACATATTGCGTTTTTTTTAATTTGCTTACCGGGATAAAGGTTAGCATGCTTAAAATACGTAAGTCGTTTTTTTCAACAAATTTAAGTAGATAACTCATCAGTTGTTTGCATCAGAGCGACAATTTTTGAGAGAGTTATTAAAACTGTTTAAAGGTTGTCAAACGTTGTTTCTCGTTGTATATCCTTTAATTCTAGAGTTAAATTGATAAATAACGTTTACGAATTTGTTTAACGCATTTGTTTTGGTTACTCGACGTCTCCGTTCTCGTGTAGCCTACATATTGCGTTTTTTTTTAATTTGCTTACCGGGCTAAAGGCTAGCATGCTTAAAATACGTAAGTCGTTTTGTTCAACAAATTTAAGTAGATAACTCATCAGTTGTTTGCATCAGAGCGACAATTTTTGAGATAGTTATTAAAACTATTTAAAGGTTGTCAAACGATGTTTCTCGTTGTATATCCTTTAATTCTAGAGTTAAATTGATAAATAACGTGTACGAATTTGTTTAACGCATTTGTTTTGGTTACTCGACGTCTCCGTTCTCGTGTAGCCTACATATTGCGTTTTTTTTTTAATTTGCTTACCGGGCTAAAGGTTAGCATGCTTAAAATACGTAAGTCGTTTTGTTCTACAAATTTAAGTAGATAACTCATCAGTTGTTTGCATCAGAGCGACAATTTTTAAGATAGTTATTAAAACTGTTTAAAGGTTGTAAAACGTTGTTCCTCGTTGTATATCCTTTAAATCTAGAGTTAAATTGATAAATAACGTGTACGAATTTGTTTAACGCATTTCTTTTGGTTACTCGACGTCTCTGTTCTCGTGTAGCCTACATATTGCTTTTTTTTTTAATTTGCTTACCGAGCTAAAGGTTAGCATGCTTAAAATACGTAAGTCGTTTTGTTCAACAAATTTAAGTAGATAACTCATCAGTTGTTTGCATCAGAGCGACAATTTTTGAGATAGTTATTAAAACTGTTTAAAGGTTGTAAAACGTTGTTTCTCGTTGTATATCCTTTAATTCTAGAGTTAAATTGATAAATAACGTGTACGAATTTGTTTAACGCATTTCTTTTGGTTACCGACGTCTCCGTTCTCGTGTAGCCTACATATTGCTTTTTGTTTTAATTTGCTTACCGAGCTAAAGGTTAGCATGCTTAAAATACGTAAGTCGTTTTGTTCAACAAATTTAAGTAGATAACTCATCAGTTGTTTGCATCAGAGCGACAATTTTTGAGATAGTTATTAAAACTGTTTAAAGGTTGTCAAACGTTGTTTCTCGTTGTATATCCTTTAATTCTAGAGTTAAATTGATAAATAACGTTTACGAATTTGTTTAACGCATTTGTTTTGGTTACTCGACGCCTCCGTTCTCGTGTAGCCTACATATTGCTTTTTTTTTTTAATTTGCTTACCGAGCTAAAGGTTAGCATGCTTAAAATACGTAAGTCGTTTTGTTCAACAAATTTAAGTAGATAACTTATCTGTTGTTTGCATCAGAGCGACAATTTTTGAGATAGTTATTAAAACTGTTTAAAGGTTGTCAAACGTTGTTTCTCGTTGTATATCCTTTAATTCTAGAGTTAAATTGATAAATAACGTTTACGAATTTGTTTAACGCATTTGTTTTGGTTACTCGACGCCTCCGTTCTCGTGTAGCCTACATATTGCGTTTTTTTTTTAATTTGCTTACCGGGATAAAGGTTAGCATGCTTAAAATACGTATGTCACCGACAGTTTGCGTGTGAGAGCATTGAGGGGCATTCGCTGGTTGACTGTGAAGCAGAACGGTAGTCAATTCGTGGTACAATCAATTTCCTTAACATTTGAATTATAATTTAACCTAAACCTTTTGTTAATTAAATAAACAAATACATGTATTACTTTTATAAACGTGGCGAGACTATTCATTTTAATCCATTTGGATATTCCTGACATCTCAGAAGTGATATGAACATATTTTACATCCATTCCTACATACGAATTGAATTTTCAATCAACGACACAAGCGAAGGGAAAAATACCACCAGTAAGCGAATCAACGAATAAGTTTAAAAAGTAAAAGAGCAAACGAAATTGCTTCAAACGTCTCTTAGCATATTTAAGAGATCATTTGCAACAGTTACAATCGAAAAATTATAACGGCGAGTGACTTTGTATACGTACACAACAAAAGGTAAACGCAAAAGAATCAACAATCGAAGTAACGAATGTATGAACACAAGCAGAAGGTTAGTTTGTGTGTTTGCAACGACTTCGATACAAATAAAACGACGAGAACGCAACAACAAAAACAAGACAAAAGCAAGAGTAGATTTTTTTTGTTTTGTGTTTTTGCAACGGCTTAAGAGCAACGTAAAAGGGGCAGTGGTGTTTATAGCTGCAATATTAAAGAACGTTCTGGAATTCTATTGAGGAGAATTATTGTGTGCCATACGGGCTGAACAACGGCGAGACGTTCAAGAAAAACCAACGTGATTACAAGTGAATTTCGGCAGAACTGGAAAAAAAAGAGGCAAGACAATTTTTTTTGCATATTTGTGGATGACAATTGCATGCAGAAAAGTTAATTGCACTATAATATGGGAAAAATGATCAAATTAAACACTTTAAAGGTTGATCAAATCAACAAATTGCTACAAAACCAAGGTGCGACGGTAATGGGCAATAAAGCAACAAAAATTATTAAATTGACAGAAATGTACGGCGTTGATGAAGTTGATGCTGAAGAGTTGGAGGTAAGCAGCGAAGTTACAGCTATGCAGAAGCAAATGGAAGAAATGCGTGGCATTATTGCGGGGCTAGCTAAGTCTGTAAACGATTTGGTGACAGTACAGACAAGGCAAACGTTAACACCGTCGAACGCCACAACGATTCCAGCAGAAGAAAGTTGCCACGACAACCATTCAACTGCCACAACAGAGGTTCACGCTGAAATACCAAGGAGTTCATCGGAACATGATTTTAATGGTACACCAATAGCAGTTCGTCCATTGTTAGTCCCAATGACGCAACGTGAATGGAAAAGAAGTGCAGTACACGACATCATCGCAATATTACCGGATTTTGATCCATTAAAAGGGAGTTTAACATCGAAACAGTTTGTTGATAAAGTTATACAGCTACGAGAAGCATACGGATGGTCTGAGCAAGAAATTTTGTTAGCCGCTCAATCAAAGTTGAAAGGGGTGGCCAAAGAATGGCTCGATGCACAAACCGTATTTCAACAATGGTCAGCTTTTGTATCAGCATTTCAAACAGATTTTCCTTTCACAATGTGTACGGCAGAAGTGCACACGGAATTATCACGAAGAAAGAGGCGAACAAATGAAACTTATAGTCAATACTATTACGCTATGTTAAATATTGGTAGGCGAGGTAAGGTTGATGAAGAATCAATCAATACATATATTATTGGGGGGTTAAATGACAGTAATTTAACACGAACCCTTATGGCAATGAAATTATCAACATGTAACGATTTATTGCGATCTCTTGATAGTTTAGCAAATGTATATTGTGCGTTCAAAGGTACAGATAGTGGTAATAGAAATGTAAACGAGGTAACAAGAAATGTTACTACAGAGAAAAAATATACAAAATGTTTTAATTGCAACGAGTATGGACACATTGCAGCAAAATGTCCAAAGCCTGCAAGAAAGGAAAGATGCGCAAAATGTAACAAGGTGGGACACGATTCTAAGTCTTGCCGCTATGAAAAATCAACGGTTGCAAAGGTAGTTAGTGAAAATTTATATCCACCTTTAATGTCAAGTGTCTTGCTGAATGGTGACCAGTATTCGGCGTTTATCGATACTGGCAGCGACACATCAATCATATCCGAATCCAAAGTACCAACCAATGTGGAAAAGAAAGTATGTGCTAGAAAGTTAGAGGGATTTGGGGGTGCAAGCGTTGAAAGCAAAGAAGAGATTGAAGTAGAATTAGTTATAGAAGGCAGCGCACTTAATACGAAATCGCATGTAGTACCCGACGAGTTTATGCCATACGATCTGTTCATTGGACGAGATGTTTTATGTCGAAAAGATTGTTCACTGGTTATACAGTCGGGAAATATGCAAATACAGAAAAATACGGCAAAGGGTTTTAATGTTAATGTATCATTAAGCAAAGATGAAATGCATGAAGTACTTCACTTACTAGAAAAATACGATGATTGTTTTGCAGAAGATTTAGGAAAGCTTGGACGTTGTAAAACAACAACTATGGAAATCGTTGTCAGCACCGAGAAACCAATTACAGGTAGGCAGTACCAGGTACCTTTTATCCAAAGACCTGTACTTTCCACGATAATTGACGAACTGTTTAAGCACAATATAATTCGTCAGAGTTCATCACCTTACGCAGCTCCAGTTGTAATAGTGAAGAAGTCAAACGGGGAAGATAGAATGTGCGTTGACTTTAGGGCACTTAATGCGGTCACCATAAAAAAACAATTCCCAATGCCAATAGTAGAAGAGCAGTTGTCAAAGCTTGGGGGTAATACGTTTTTTACCACCCTTGATATGACTGCAGCATATTATCAAATTCCATTACATGAGGAGAGCAAGAAGTTCACAGCGTTTTTGACGCCTGAGGGATTATATGAGTATAATGTAATGCTATTTGGACTGCGAAATGCACCAATGGTCTTTCAGGAGATGATTATTCAACTTGTACGTGGTTTGAGAAACCGAGATAAAATTATAAGCTACGTTGATGAGGTTATAATTGCAACAAAGAATGTTAGTGAAGGTATTGATGTCCTAGCCGAGATTTTGGATGCAGTACGAAATGCTGGTCTCACGCTAAAACCAAGTAAATGTACTTTTATGTCAAGAAATGTTAAATTCTTAGGCCATGTCGTAAGCCAAGATGGTATTAAGCCTGGTGAAGAGAAAACAAAATCAATTAAAGCTTTTCCTCAACCCACTAATGTAAGTGAAGTCCGTCGATTCCTTGGCTTAACAGGGTTTTTCAGGAAGTTTATACCAGATTATGCTAGTACCGCTATGCCGCTAACAACGTTACTAAAGAAAGCACAAACATTCGTGTGGACAGACGAACATGCCATAGCTTTTGAAAAATTAAAACATGCACTTTGCACTCAGCCGGTGTTAGTTTTGTTTGACATAACAAAGAGCCACGAAGTACACACCGACGCTAGTTCCATAGGGCTATCTGGAGTGTTGTTGCAGCTAGAAGGCGAGGATTGGAAGCCGGTACACTATTACAGCAGACGATGTAATGCAGCTGAGTCTACGTATCCATCACATGAATTAGAAGTATTGGCGATCGTAGAGACGCTTGAACGATTACGAGTTTATTTAGTCGGTACTCCATTTGTTGTACGAACGGACTGCAATGCAATTGCAACAACTAAGTCCACTACAGCATTGAAGCCGCGCATTGCCAGATGGTGGCTAAAACTACAAGAATTTGATTTTACATGTACATATCGACCTGGGTCTAAAATGCAGCACGCAGACTCACTTAGTCGAGCGCCTGTTGAAATATCGAAAGGTACAAACACTGTTGCAGAAAAGGTATTGAAACTTAACCGAGGCAATACGATGGATGATTGGATTTACTCAATGCAACTCCAAGATGAAAATTTAAAACGAATAAGCGATATAATTACAGGGAAAGAAACGGCAGATGAAGCTACAATTAAGCAAATGAAAACCGATTATACGATGCATAACAGTCGATTATTTAGAAAAGCTAAGGGCGAAATGAAATTAGCAGTACCAAAGGCAGTAAGATGGCGAGTTGTTAAGTCATGTCATGATGACTCTGGACATTTTTCTTTAGAAAAAACATTACAGCGACTATGCAAACATTTTTGGTTTCCACGCATGAGGAGGTATGTCAAATCATACATAGCAGCTTGTGAAGAGTGTTGCTTAAAGAAAATGACGGGAGGTAAACCGCAAAGCCAATTGCACGTAAGCGATGTGTTGCCGATCCCATTTAGGCACATTTTTATTGATCATGTGGGTCCATTCCAACGCAGCAAATCAGGGTTTTCGTACATATTAGTAGTTGTATGCGGATTCAGTAAGTACGTAATCCTAAAGGCAGTCAGAACTACGAAAACTGAACCAGTCGTAAAAGCACTAGAAGAAATCATGGCCATTTTTGGTCAACCACTTAAAATAACATCAGATCGAGGTACGGCGTTCACCTCGAGGCAATTTGAAGAATTCATTTCCAATCATGGTATTCAACACAACAAAACTGCAGTGCGAACACCGAGAGCTAACGGACAGGCCGAACGCGTAAATAAAACAGTTATCAACGCTTTGAAATGTATGAGCGAAACGGCCAAAACATGGGATAAAATGCTTCCAAACATTCAATGGACGATTAATTCCCAACGTAATGAGGTAACAAAATACACGCCTAATGAACTTGTGTTTTATTTCAATCCCAGAGATGTAACATACAACCGAATGATACAAGCTATAAACGATGATGATAAGGGTAATCCAGATATCGAGGTGAAACGTGATGAAGCAGCAAACAATATAATGGCAGAGAGACATAAGTGGAAAGAGCGTTATGACAAAAGACACCAAACTCCAAAGAAATATGATGTTGGCGACTTAGTGGTCATTGATCATGTTCCAAATGCAACAGGTCTCTCCCATAAGCTGGATCCCGCATTTAAAGGACCATATATTGTTACGAAAGTACTTAACTACGACAGATATATTATCGAAGATCTACCAGACTCAACACATACACAAAGACGTTATTGCAACATATGTAGTGTGGATCACATAAAACCGTGGTGTGCATTGATTCCTGAACTTGATGGTATCGACGACGACGATGATTCGTCCATGCAGGACGAAATGTCAGGAAAGGCCGAGCTGTCACCGACAGTTTGCGTGTGAGAGCATTGAGGGGCATTCGCTGGTTGACTGTGAAGCAGAACGGTAGTCAATTCGTGGTACAATCAATTTCCTTAACATTTGAATTATAATTTAACCTAAACCTTTTGTTAATTAAATAAACAAATACATGTATTACTTTTATAAACGTGGTGAGACTATTCATTTTAATCCATTTGGACATTCCTGACACGTAAGTCGTTTTGATCAACAAATTTAAGTAGATAACTCATCAGTTGTTTGCATCAGAGCGAAAATTTTTGAGATAGTTATTAAAACTGTCAAACGTTGTTTCTCGTTGTATATCCTTTAATTCTAGAGTTAAATTGATAAATAACGTGTACGAATTTGTTTAACGCATTTGTTTTGGTTACTCGACGTCTCCGTTCTCGTGTAGCCTACATATTGCGTTTTTTTTTTAATTTGCTTACCGGGCTAAAGGTTAGCATGCTTAAAATACGTAAGTCGTTTTGTTCAACAAATTTAAGTAGATAACTCAGCAGTTGTTTGCATCAGAGCGACAATTTTTGAGATAGTTATTAAAACTGTTTAAAGGTTGTCAAACGTTGTTTCTCGTTGTATATCCTTTAATTCTAGAGTTAAATTGATAAATAACGTGTACGAATTTGTTTAACGCATTTGTTTTGGTTACTCGACACCTCCGTTCTCGTGTAGCCTACATATTGCGTTTTTTTTTTAATTTGCTTACCGGGATAAAGGTTAGCATGCTTAAAATACGTAAGTCGTTTTGTTCTACAAATTTAAGTAGATAACTCATCAGTTGTTTGCATCAGAGCGACAATTTTTGAGATAGTTATTAAAACTGTTTAAAGGTTGTAAAACGTTGTTTCTCGTTGTATATCCTTTAATTCTAGAGTTAAATTGATAAATAACGTGTACGAATTTGTTTAACGCATTTGTTTTGGTTACTCGACGTCTCCGTTCTCGTGTAGCCTACATATTGCGTTTTTTTTTAATTTGCTTACCGAGCTAAGTCGTTTTGTTCAACAAATTTAAGTAGATAACTCATCAGTTGTTTGCATCAGAGCGACAATTTTTGAGATAGTTATTAAAACTGTTTAAAGGTTGTCAAACGTTGTTTCTCGTTGTATATCCTTTAATTCTAGAGTTAAATTGATAAATAACGTTTACGAATTTGTTTAGCGCATTTGTTTTGGTTACTCGACGCCTCCTTTCTCGTGTAGCCTACATATTGCGTTTTTTTTTTTAATTTGCTTACCGGGATAAAGGTTAGCATGCTTAAAATACGTAAGTCGTTTTGTTCTACAAATTTAAGTAGATAACTCATCAGTTGTTTGCATCAGAGCGACAATTTTTGAGATAGTTATTAAAACTGTTTAAAGGTTGTCAAACGTTGTTTCTCGTTGTATATCCTTTAATTCTAGAGTTAAATTGATAAATAACGTTTACGAATTTGTTTAGCGCATTTGTTTTGGTTACTCGACGTCTCCGTTCTCGTGTAGCCTACATATTGCGTTTTTTTTTTTTAATTTGCTTACCGAGCTAAAGGTTAGCATGCTTAAAATACGTAAGTCGTTTTGTTCAACAAATTTAAGTAGATAACTCAGCAATTGTTTGCATCAGAGCGACAATTTTTGAGATAGTTATTAAAACTGTTTAAAGGTTGTCAAACGTTGTTTCTCGTTGTATATCCTTTAATTCTAGAGTTAAATTGATAAATAACGTGTACGAATTTGTTTAACGCATTTGTTTTGGTTACCCGACGTCTCCGTTCTCGTGTAGCCTACATATTGCGTTTTTTTTTTTAATTTGCTTACCGGGCTAAAGGTTAGCATGTTTAAAATACGTAAGTCGTTTTGTTCAACAAATTTGAGTAGATAACTCAGAAGTTGTTTGCAACAGAGCGACAATTTTTGAGATAGTTATTAAAACTGTTTAAAGGTTGTCAAACGTTGTTTCTCGTTGTATATCCTTTAATTCTAGAGTTAAATTGATAAATAACATGTACGAATTTGTTTAACGCATTTGTTTTGGTTACTCGACGTCTCCGTTCTCGTGTAGCCTACATATTGCGTTTTTTTTTTTAATTTGCTTACCGGGCTAAAGGTTAGCATGCTTAAAATACGTAAGTCGTTTTGTTCAACAAATTTGAGTAGATAACTCAGCAGTTGTTTGCATCAGAGCGACAATTTTTGAGATAGTTATTAAAACTGTTTAAAGGTTGTCAAACGTTGTTTCTCGTTGTATATCCTTTAATTCTAGAGTTAAATTGATAAATAACGTGTACGAATTTGTTTAACGCATTTGTTTTGGTTACTCGACGTCTCCGTTCTCGTGTAGCCTACATATTGCGTTTTTTTTTAATTTGCTTACCGGGCTAAAGGTTAGCATGCTTAAAATACGTAAGTCGTTTTGTTCAACAAATTTAAGTAGATAACTCATCAGTTGTTTGCAACAGAGCGACAATTTTTGAGATAGTTATTAAAACTGTTTAAAGGTTGTCAAACGTTGTTTCTCGTTGTATATCCTTTAATTCTAGAGTTAAATTGATAAATAACGTGTACGAATTTGTTTAACGCATTTGTTTTGGTTACTCGACGTCTCCGTTCTCGTGTAGCCTACATATTGCGTTTTTTTTTTTAATTTGCTTACCGGGATAAAGGTTAGCATGCTTAAAATACGCAAGTCGTTTTGTTCTACAAATTTAAGTAGATAACTCATCAGTTGTTTGCATCAGAGCGACAATTTTTGAGATAGTTATTAAAACTGTTTAAAGGTTGTAAAACGTTGTTTCTCGTTGTATATCCTTTAATTCTAGAATTAAATTGATAAATAACGTGTACGAATTTGTTTAACGCATTTCTTTTGGTTACTCGACGTCTCCGTTCTCGTGTAGCCTGCATATTGCTTTTTTTTTAATTTGCTTACCGAGCTAAAAGTTAGCATGCTTAAAATACGTAAGTCGTTTTGTTCAACAAATTTAATTAGATAACTCATCAGTTGTTTGCATCAGAGCGACAATTTTTGAGATAGTTATTAAAACTGTTTAAAGGTTGTCAAACGTTGTTTCTCGTTGTATATCCTTTATTTCTAGAGTTAAATTGATAAATAACGTGTACGAATTTGTTTAACGCATTTGTTTTGGTTACTCGACGTCTCCGTCCTCGTGTAGCCTACATATTGCGTTTTTTTTTTTAATTTGCTTACCGGGCTAAAGGTTAGCATGCTTGAAATACGTAAGTCGTTTTGTTCAACAAATTTGAGTAGATAACTCAGCAGTTGTTTGCATCAGAGCGACAATTTTTGAGATAGTTATTAAAACTGTTTAAAGGTTGTCAAACGTTGTTTCTCGTTGTATATCCTTTAATTCTAGAGTTAAATTGATAAATAACGTGTACGAATTTGTTTAACGCATTTGTTTTGGTTACTCGACGTCTCCGTTCTCGTGTAGCCTACATATTGCGTTTTTTTTTTTAATTTGCTTACCGGGCTAAAGGTTAGCATGCTTAAAATACGTAAGTCGTTTTGTTCAACAAATTTAAGTAGATAACTCATCAGTTGTTTTCATCAGAGCGACAATTTTTGAGATAGTTATTAAAACTGTTTAAAGGTTGTAAAACGTTGTTTCTCGTTCTATATCCTTTAATTCTAGAGTTAAATTGATAAATAACGTGTACGAATTTGTTTAACGCATTTTTTTGGTTACTCGACGTCTCCGTTCTCGTGTAGCCTACATATTGCTTTTTTTTTTAATTTGCTTACCGAGCTAAAGGTTAGCATGCTTAAAATACGTAAGTCGTTTTGTTCAACAAATTTAAGTAGATAACTCATCAGTTGTTTGCATCAGAGCGACAATTTTTGAGATAGTTATTAAAACTGTTTAAAGGTTGTCAAACGTTGTTTCTCGTTGTATATCCTTTAATTCTAGAGTTAAATTGATAAATAACGTGTACGAATTTGTTTAACGCATTTGTTTTGGTTACTCGACGTCTCCGTTCTCGTGTAGCCTACATATTGCGTTTTTTTTTTAATTTGCTTACCGGGCTAAAGGTTAGCATGTTTAAAATACGTAAGTCGTTTTGTTCAACAAATTTGAGTAGATAACTCAGAAGTTGTTTGCAACAGAGCGACAATTTTTGAGATAGTTATTAAAACTGTTTAAAGGTTGTCAAACGTTGTTTCTCGTTGTATATCCTTTAATTCTAGAGTTAAATTGATAAATAACGTGTACGAATTTGTTTAACGCATTTGTTTTGGTTACTCGACGTCTCCGTTCTCGTGTAGCCTACATATTGCGTTTTTTTTTTTAATTTGCTTACCGGGATAAAGGTTAGCATGCTTAAAATAAGCAAGTCGTTTTGTTCTACAAATTTAAGTAGATAACTCAGCAGTTGTTTGCATCAGAGCGACAATTTTTGAGATAGTTATTAAAACTGTTTAAAGGTTGTAAAACGTTGTTTCTCGTTGTATGTCCTTTAATTCTAGAATTAAATTGATAAATAACGTGTACGAATTTGTTTAACGCATTTCTTTTGGTTACTCGACGTCTCCGTTCTCGTGTAGCCTGCATATTGCTTTTTTTTTTTAATTTGCTTACCGAGCTAAAGGTTAGCATGCTTAAAATACGTAAGTCGTTTTGTTCAACAAATTTAAGTAGATAACTCATCAGTTGTTTGCATCACAGCGACAATTTTTGAGATAGTTATTAAAACTGTTTAAAGGTTGTCAAACGTTGTTTCTCGTTGTATATCCTTTAATTCTAGAGTTAAATTGATAAATAACGTGTACGAATTTGTTTAACGCATTTGTTTTGGTTACTCGACGTCTCCGTTCTCGTGTAGTCTACATATTACGTTTTTTTTTAATTTGCTTACCGGGCTAAAGGTTATCATGCTTAAAATACGTAAGTCGTTTTGTTCAACAAATTTGAGTAGATAACTCAGCAGTTGTTTGCATCAGAGCGACAATTTTTGAGATAGTTATTAAAACTGTTTAAAGGTTGTCAAACGTTGTTTCTCGTTGTATATCCTTTAATTCTAGAGTTAAATTGATAAATAACGTGTACGAATTTGTTTAACGCATTTGTTTTGGTTACTCGACGTCTCCGTTCTCGTGTAGCCTACATATTGCGTTTTTCTTTTAATTTGCTTACCGGGCTAAAGGTTAGAATGCTTAAAATACGTAAGTCGTTTTGTTCAACAAATTTAAGTAGATAACTCATCAGTTGTTTGCATCAGAGCGACAATTTTTGAGATAGTTATTAAAACTGTTTAAAGGTTGTCAAACGTTGTTTCTCGTTGTATATCCTTTAATTCTAGAGTTAAATTGATAAATAACGTTTACGAATTTGTTTAACGCATTTGTTTTGGTTACTCGACGCCTCCGTTCTCGTGTAACTTACATATTGCGTTTTTTTTAAATTTGCTTACCGGGATAAAGGTTAGCATGCTTAAAATACGTAAGTCGTTTTGTTCTACAAATTTAAGTAGATAACTCATCAGTTGTTTGCATCAGAGCGACAATTTTTGAGATAGTTATTAAAACTGTTTAAAGGTTGTAAAACGTTGTTTCTCGTTGTATATCCTTTAATTCTAGAGTTAAATTGATAAATAACGTGTACGAATTTGTTTAACGCATTTGTTTTGGTTACTCGACGTCTCCGTTCTCGTGTAGCCTACATATTGCGTTTTTTTTTTAATTTGCTTACCGAGCTAAGTCGTTTTGTTCAACAAATTTAAGTAGATAACTCATCAGTTGTTTGCATCAGAGCGACAATTTTTGAGATAGTTATTAAAACTGTTTAAAGGTTGCCAAACGTTGTTTCTCGTTGTATATCCTTTAATTCTAGAGTTAAATTGATAAATAACGTTTACGAATTTGTTAAACGCATTTGTTTTGGTTACTCGACGCCTCCGTTCTCGTGTAGCCTACATATTGCGTTTTTTTTTTTAATTTGCTTACCGGGATAAAGGTTAGCATGCTTAAAATACGTAAGTCGTTTTGTTCAACAAATTTAAGTAGATAACTCATCAGTTGTTTGCATCAGAGCGACAATTTTTGAGATAGTTATTAAAACTGTTTAAAGGTTGTCAAACGTTGTTTCTCGTTGTATATCCTTTAATTCTAGAGTTAAATTGATAAATAACGTGTACGAATTTGTTTAACGCATTTGTTTTGGTTACTCGACGTCTCCGTTCTCGTGTAGCCTACATATTGCGTTTTTTTTTTTATTTGCTTACCGGGCTAAAGGTTAGCATGTTTAAAATACGTAAGTCGTTTTGTTCAACAAATTTGAGTAGATAACTCAGCAGTTGTTTGCATCAGAGCGACAATTTTGAGATAGTTATTAAAACTGTCTGTTTAAAGGTTGTCAAACGTTGTTTCTCGTTGTATATCCTTTAATTCTAGAATTAAATTGATAAATAACGTATACGAATTTGTTTAACGCATTTGTTTTGGTTACTCGACGTCTCCGTTCTCGTGTAGCCTACATATTGCGTTTTTTTTTAATTTGCTTACCGAGCGACAATTTTTGAGATAGTTATTAAAACTGTTTAAAGGTTGTCAAACGTTGTTTCTCGTTGTATATCCTTTAATTCTAGAGTTAAATTGATAAATAACGTGTACGAATTTGTTTAACGCATTTGTTTTGGTTACTCGACGTCTCCGTTCTCGTGTAGCCTACATATTGCGTTTTTTTTTTTTATTTGCTTACCGGGCTAAAGGTTAGCATGCTTAAAATACGTAAGTCGTTTTGTTCAACAAATTTAAGTAGATAACTCATCAGTTGTTTTCATCAGAGCGACAATTTTTGAGATAGTTATTAAAACTGTTTAAAGGTTGTCAAACGTTGTTTCTCGTTGTATATCCTTTAATTCTAGAGCTAAATTGATAAATAACGTTTACGAATTTGTTTAACGCATTTGTTTTGGTTACTCGACGCCTCCGTTCTCGTGTAGCCTACATATTGCGTTTTTTTTTTAATTTGCTTACCGGGATAAAGGTTAGCATGCTTAAAATACGTAAGTCGTTTTGTTCTACAAATTTAAGTAGATAAATCATCAGTTGTTTGCATCAGAGCGACAATTTTTGAGATAGTTATTAAAACTGTTTAAAGGTTGTAAAACGTTGTTTCTCGTTCTATATCCTTTAATTCTAGAGTTAAATTGATAAATAACGTGTACGAATTTGTTTAACGCATTTCTTTTGGTTACTCGACGTCTCCGTTCTCGTGTAGCCTACATATTGCTTTTTTTTTTTAATTTGCTTACCGAGCTAAAGGTTAGCATGCTTAAAATACGTAAGTCGTTTTGTTCAACAAATTTAAGTAGATAACTCATCAGTTGTTTGCATCACAGCGACAATTTTTGAGATAGTTATTAAAACTGTTTAAAGGTTGTCAAACGTTGTTTCTCGTTGTATATCCTTTAATTCTAGAGTTAAATTGATAAATAACGTGTACGAATTTGTTTAACGCATTTGTTTTGGTTACTCGACGTCTCCGTTCTCGTGTAGCCTACATATTGCGTTTTTTTTTTAATTTGCTTACCGGGCTAAAGGTTAGCATGTTTAAAATACGTAAGTCGTTTTGTTCAACAAATTTGAGTAGATAACTCAGAAGTTGTTTGCAACAGAGCGACAATTTTTGAGATAGTTATTAAAACTGTTTAAAGGTTGTCAAACGTTGTTTCTCGTTGTATATCCTTTAATTCTAGAGTTAAATTGATAAATAACGTGTACGAATTTGTTTAACGCATTTGTTTTGGTTACTCGACGTCTCCGTTCTCGTGTAGCCTACATATTGCGTTTTTTTTTTTAATTTGCTTACCGGGATAAAGGTTAGCATGCTTAAAATACGCAAGTCGTTTTGTTCTACAAATTTAAGTAGATAACTCATCAGTTGTTTGCATCAGAGCGACAATTTTTGAGATAGTTATTAAAACTGTTTAAAGGTTGTAAAACGTTGTTTCTCGTTGTATATCCTTTAATTCTAGAATTAAATTGATAAATAACGTGTACGAATTTGTTTAACGCATTTCTTTTGGTTACTCGACGTCTCCGTTCTCGTGTAGCCTGCATATTGCTTTTTTTTTTTTAATTTGCTTACCGAGCTAAAGGTTAGCATGCTTAAAATACGTAACTCGTTTTGTTCAACAAATTTAAGTAGATAACTCATCAGTTGTTTGCATCACAGCGACAATTTTTGAGATAGTTATTAAAACTGTTTAAAGGTTGTCAAACGTTGTTTCTCGTTGTATATCCTTTAATTCTAGAGTTAAATTGATAAATAACGTGTACGAATTTGTTTAACGCATTTGTTTTGGTTACTCGACGTCTCCGTTCTCGTGTAGTCTACATATTACGTTTTTTTTTAATTTGCTTACCGGGCTAAAGGTTATCATGCTTAAAATACGTAAGTCGTTTTGTTCAACAAATTTGAGTAGATAACTCAGCAGTTGTTTGCATCAGAGCAACAATTTTTGAGATAGTTATTAAAACTGTTTAAAGGTTGTCAAACGTTGTTTCTCGTTGTATATCCTTTAATTCTAGAGTTAAATTGATAAATAACGTGTACGAATTTGTTTAACGCATTTGTTTTGGTTACTCGACGTCTCCGTTCTCGTGTAGCCTACATATTGCGTTTTTCTTTTAATTTGCTTACCGGGCTAAAGGTTAGCATGCTTAAAATACGTAAGTCGTTTTGTTCAACAAATTTAAGTAGATAACTCATCAGTTGTTTGCATCAGAGCGACAATTTTTGAGATAGTTATTAAAACTGTTTAAAGGTTGTCAAACGTTGTTTCTCGTTGTATATCCTTTAATTCTAGAGTTAAATTGATAAATAACGTTTACGAATTTGTTTAACGCATTTGTTTTGGTTACTCGACGCCTCCGTTCTCGTGTAACTTACATATTGCGTTTTTTTTTTAATTTGCTTACCGGGATAAAGGTTAGCATGCTTAAAACACGTAAGTCGTTTTGTTCTACAAATTTAAGTAGATAACTCATCAGTTGTTTGCATCAGAGCGACAATTTTTGAGATAGTTATTAAAACTGTTTAAAGGTTGTAAAACGTTGTTTCTCGTTGTATATCCTTTAATTCTAGAGTTAAATTGATAAATAACGTGTACGAATTTGTTTAACGCATTTGTTTTGGTTACTCGACGTCTCCGTTCTCGTGTAGCCTACATATTGCGTTTTTTTTTAATTTGCTTACCGAGCTAAGTCGTTTTGTTCAACAAATTTAAGTAGATAACTCATCAGTTGTTTGCATCAGAGCGACAATTTTTGAGATAGTTATTAAAACTGTTTAAAGGTTGCCAAACGTTGTTTCTCGTTGTATATCCTTTAATTCTAGAGTTAAATTGATAAATAACGTTTACGAATTTGTTTAACGCATTTGTTTTGGTTACTCGACGCCTCCGTTCTCGTGTAGCCTACATATTGCGTTTTTTTTTTTAATTTGCTTACCGGGATAAAGGTTAGCATGCTTAAAATACGTAAGTCGTTTTGTTCAACAAATTTAAGTAGATAACTCATCAGTTGTTTGCATCAGAGCGACAATTTTTGAGATAGTTATTAAAACTGTTTAAAGGTTGTCAAACGTTGTTTCTCGTTGTATATCCTTTAATTCTAGAGTTAAATTGATAAATAACGTGTACGAATTTGTTTAACGCATTTGTTTTGGTTACTCGACGTCTCCGTTCTCGTGTAGCCTACATATTGCGTTTTTTTTTTTATTTGCTTACCGGGCTAAAGGTTAGCATGTTTAAAATACGTAAGTAGTTTTGTTCAACAAATTTGAGTAGATAACTCAGCAGTTGTTTGCATCAGAGCGACAATTTTGAGGTAGTTATTAAAACTGTCTGTTTAAAGGTTGTCAAACGTTGTTTCTCGTTGTATATCCTTTAATTCTAGAATTAAATTGATAAATAACGTATACGAATTTGTTTAACGCATTTGTTTTGGTTACTCGACGTCTCCGTTCTCGTGTAGCCTACATATTGCGTTTTTTTTTAATTTGCTTACCGAGCGACAATTTTTGAGATAGTTATTAAAACTGTTTAAAGGTTGTCAAACGTTGTTTCTCGTTGTATATCCTTTAATTCTAGAGTTAAATTGATAAATAACGTGTACGAATTTGTTTAACGCATTTGTTTTGGTTACTCGACGTCTCCGTTCTCGTGTAGCCTACATATTGCGTTTTTTTTTTAATTTGCTTACCGGGCTAAAGGTTAGCATGCTTAAAATACGTAAGTCGTTTTGTTCAACAAATTTAAGTAGATAACTCATCAGTTGTTTTCATCAGAGCGACAATTTTTGAGATAGTTATTAAAACTGTTTAAAGGTTGTCAAACGTTGTTTCTCGTTGTATATCCTTTAATTCTAGAGCTAAATTGATAAATAACGTTTACGAATTTGTTTAACGCATTTGTTTTGGTTACTCGACGCCTCCGTTCTCGTGTAGCCTACATATTGCGTTTTTTTTTTAATTTGCTTACCGGGATAAAGGTTAGCATGCTTAAAATACGTAAGTCGTTTTGTTCTACAAATTTAAGTAGATAAATCATCAGTTGTTTGCATCAGAGCGACAATTTTTGAGATAGTTATTAAAACTGTTTAAAGGTTGTAAAACGTTGTTTCTCGTTCTATATCCTTTAATTCTAGAGTTAAATTGATAAATAACGTGTACGAATTTGTTTAACGCATTTCTTTTGGTTACTCGACGTCTCCGTTCTCGTGTAGCCTACATATTGCTTTTTTTTTTAATTTGCTTACCGAGCTAAAGGTTAGCATGCTTAAAATACGTAAGTCGTTTTGTTCAACAAATTTAAGTAGATAACTCATCAGTTGTTTGCATCAGAGCGACAATTTTTGAGATAGTTATTAAAACTGTCTAAAGGTTGTCAAACGTTGTTTCTCGTTGTATATCCTTTAATTCTAGAGTTAAATTGATAAATAACGTGTACGAATTTGTTTAACGCATTTGTTTTGGTTACTCGACTTCTCCGTTCTCGTGTAGCCTACATATTGCGTTTTTTTTTAATTTGCTTACCGGGCTAAAGGTTAGCATACTTAAAATACGTAAGTCGTTTTGTTCAACAAATTTGAGTAGATAACTCAGCAGTTGTTTGCATCAGAGCGAAAATTTTTGAGATAGTTATTAAAACTGTTTAAAGGTTGTCAAACGTTGTTTCTCGTTGTATATCCTTTAATTCTAGAGTTAAATTGATAAATAACGTGTACGAATTTGTTTAACGCATTTGTTTTGGTTACTCGACGTCTCCGTTTTCGTGTAGCCTACATATTGCGTTTTTTTTTTTAATTTGCTTACCGGGCTAAAGGTTAGCATGCTTAAAATACGTAAGTCGTTTTGTTCAACAAATTTAAGTAGATAACTCATCAGTTGTTTGCATCAGAGCGACAATTTTTGAGATAGTTATTAAAACTGTTTAAAGGTTGTCAAACGTTGTTTCTCGTTGTATATCCTTTAATTCTAGAGTTAAATTGAAAAATAACGTGTACGAATTTGTTTAACGCATTTCTTTTGGTTACTCGACGTCTCCGTTCTCGTGTAGCCTACATATTGCTTTTTTTTTTTAATTTGCTTACCGAGCTAAAGGTTAGCATGCTTAAAATACGTAAGTCGTTTTGTTCAACAAATTTAAGTAGATAACTCATCAGTTGTTTGCATCAGAGCGACAATTTTTGAGATAGTTATTAAAACTGTTTAAAGGTTGTAAAACGTTATTTCTCGTTGTATATCCTTTAATTCTAGAGTTAAATTGATAAATAACGTGTACGAATTTGTTTAACGCATTTGTTTTGGTTACTCGACGTCTCCGTTCTGGTGTAGCCTACATATTGCGTTTTTTTTTTAATTTGCTTACCGGGCTAAAGGTTAGCATGTTTAAAATACGTAAGTCGTTTTGTTCAACAAATTTGAGTAGATAACTCAGCAGTTGTTTGCATCAGAGCGACAATTTTTGAGATAGTTATTAAAACTGTTTAAAGGTTGTCAAACGTTGTTTCTCGTTGTATATCCTTTAATTCTAGAGTTAAATTTATAAATAACGTTTACGAATTTTTTTAACGCATTTGTTTTGGTTACTCGACGTCTCCGTTCTCGTGTAGCCTACATATTGCGTTTTTTTTTTTAATTTGCTTACCGGGCTAAAGGTTAGCATGTTTAAAATACGTAAGTCGTTTTTTTCAACAAATTTTAGTAGATAACTCAGCAGTTGTTTGCATCAGAGCGACAATTTTTGAGATAGTTATTAAAACTGTTTAAAGGTTGTCAAACGTTGTTTCTCGTTGTATATCCTTTAATTCTAGAGTTAAATTGATAAATAACGTTTACGAATTTGTTTAACGCATTTGTTTTGGTTACTCGACGTCTCCGTTCTCGTGTAGCCTACATATTACGATTTTTTTTTTAATTTGCTTACCGGGCTAAAGGTTAGCATGTTTAAAATACGTAAGTCGTTTTGTTCAACAAATTTGAGTAGATAACTCAGCAGTTGTTTGCATCAGAGCGACAATTTTTGAGATAGTTATTAAAACTGTTTAAAGGTTGTCAAACGTTGTTTCTCGTTGTATATCCTTTAATTCTAGAGTTAAATTGATAAATAAAGTTTACGAATTTGTTTAACGCATTTGTTTTGGTTACTCGACGTCTCCGTTCTCGTGTAGCCTACATATTGCGTTTTTTTTTTTAATTTGCTTACCGGGCTAAAGGTTAGCATGTTTAAAATACGTAAGTCGTTTTGTTCAACAAATTTGAGTAGATAACTCAGCAGTTGTTTGCATCAGAGCGACAATTTTTGAGATAGTTATTAAAACTGTTTAAAGGTTGTCAAACGTTGTTTCTCGTTGTATATCCTTTAATTCTAGAGTTAAATTGATAAATAACGTTTACGAATTTGTTTAACGCATTTGTTTTGGTTACTCGACGTCTCCGTTCTCGTGTAGCCTACATATTGCGTTTTTTTTTTTAAATTTGCTTACCGGGCTAAAGGTTAGCATGTTTAAAATACGTAAGTCGTTTTGTTCAACAAATTTGAGTAGATAACTCAGCAGTTGTTTGCATCAGAGCGACAATTTTTGAGATAGTTATTAAAACTGTTTAAAGGTTGTCAAACGTTGTTTCTCGTTGTATATCCTTTAATTCTAGAGTTAAATTGATAAATAACGTTTACGAATTTGTTTAACGCATTTGTTTTGGTTACTCGACGTCTCCGTTCTCGTGTAGCCTACATATTGCGTTTTTTTTTTTAATTTGCTTACCGGGCTAAAGGTTAGCATGCTTAAAATACGTAAGTCGTTTTGTTCAACAAATTTCAGTAGATAACTCAGCAGTTGTTTGCATCAGAGCGACAATTTTTGAGATAGTTATTAAAACTGTTTAAAGGTTGTCAAACGTTGTTTCTCGTTGTATATCCTTTAATTCTAGAGTTAAATTGATAAATAACGTTTACGAATTTGTTTAACGCATTTGTTTTGGTTACTCGACGCCTCCGTACTCGTGTAGCCTACATATTGCGTTTTTTTTTTTACTTTGCTTACCGGGATAAAGGTTAGCATGCTTAAAATACGTAAGTCGTTTTGTTCTACAAATTTAAGTAGATAACTCATCAGTTGTTTGCATCAGAGCGACAATTTTTGAGATAGTTATTAAAACTGTTTAAAGGTTGTAAAACGTTGTTTCTCGTTGTATATCCTTTAATTCTAGAGTTAAATTTATAAATAACGTGTACGAATTTGATTAACGCATTTCTTTTGGTTACTCGATGTCTCCGTTCCCGTGTAGCCTACATATTGCTTTTTTTTTTTTAATTTGCTTACCGAGCTAAAGGTTAGCATGCTTAAAATACGTAAGTCGTTTTGTTCAACAAATTTAAGTAGATAACTCATCAGTTGTTTGCATCAGAGCGACAATTTTTGAGATAGTTATTAAAACTGTTTAAAGGTTGTCAAACGTTGTTTCTCGTTGTATATCCTTTAATTCTAGAGTTAAATTGATAAATAACGTGTAAGAATTTGTTTAACGCATTTGTTTTGGTTACTCGACGTCTCCGTTCTCGTGTAGCCTACATATTGCGTTTTTTTTTTAATTTGCTTACCGGGCTAAAGGTTAGCATGCTTAAAATACGTAAGTCGTTTTGTTCAACAAATTTGAGTAGATAACTCAGCAGTTGTTTGCATCAGAGCGACAATTTTTGAGATAGTTATTAAAACTGTTTAAAGGTTGTCAAACGTTGTTTCTCGTTGTATATCCTTTAATTCTAGAGTTAAATTGATAAGTAACGTTTACGAATTTGTTTAACGCATTTGTTTTGGTTACTCGACGCCTCCGTACTCGTGTAGCCTACATATTGCGTTTTTTTTTTAATTTGCTTACCGGGATAAAGGTTAGCATGCTTAAAATACGTAAGTCGTTTTGTTCTACAAATTTAAGTAGATAACTTTTCAGTTGTTTGCATCAGAGCGACAATTTTTGAGATAGTTATTAAAACTGTTTAAAGGTTGTAAAACGTTGTTTCTCGTTGTATATCCTTTAATTCTAGAGTTAAATTGATAAATAACTTGGACGAATTTGTTTAACGCATTTGTTTTGGTCACTCGACGCCTCCGTTCTCGTGTAGCCTACATATTGCGTTTTTTTTTTAATTTGCTTACCGGGCTAAAGGTTAGCATGCTTAAAATACGTAAGTCGTTTTGTTCAACAAATTTGAGTAGATAACTCAGCAGTTGTTTGCATTAGTGCGACAATTTTTGAGATAGTTATTAAAACTGTTTAAAGGTTGTAAAACGTTGTTTCTCGTTGTATATCCTTTAATTCTAGAGTTAAATTTATAAATAACGTGTACGAATTTGTTTAACGCATTTCTTTTGGTTACTCGATGTCTCCGTTCTCGTGTAGCCTACATATTGCTTTTTTTTTTTTAATTTGCTTACCGAGCTAAAGGTTAGCATGCTTAAAATACGTAAGTCGTTTTGTTCAACAAATTTAAGTAGATAACTCATCAGTTGTTTGCATCAGAGCGACAATTTTTGAGATAGTTATTAAAACTGTTTAAAGGTTGTCAAACGTTGTTTCTCGTTGTATATCCTTTAATTCTAGAGTTAAATTGATAAATAACGTGTACGAATTTGTTTAACGCATTTGTTTTGGTTACTCGACGTCTCCGTTCTCGTGTAGCCTACATATTGCGTTTTTTTTTAATTTGCTTACCGGGATAAAGGTTAGCATGCTTAAAATACGTAAGTCGTTTTGTTCAACAAATTTGAGTAGATAACTCAGCAGTTGTTTGCATCAGAGCGACAATTTTTGAGATAGTTATTAAAACTGTTTAAAGGTTGTCAAACGTTGTTTCTCGTTGTATATCCTTTAATTCTAGAGTTAAATTGATAAATAACGTTTACGAATTTGTTTAACGCATTTGTTTTGGTTACTCGACGCCTCCGTACTCGTGTAGCCTACATATTGCGTTTTTTTTTTAATTTGCTTACCGGGATAAAGGTTAGCATGCTTAAAATACGTAAGTCGTTTTGTTCTACAAATTTAAGTAGATAACTTTTCAGTTGTTTGCATCAGAGCGACAATTTTTGAGATAGTTACTAAAACTGTTTAAAGGTTGTAAAACGTTGTTTCTCGTTGTATATCCTTTAATTCTAGAGTTAAATTGATAAATAACGTGGACGAATTTGTTTAACGCATTTGTTTTGGTTACTCGACGCCTCCGTTCTCGTGTAGCCTACATATTGCGTTTTTTTTTTTAATTTGCTTACCGGGCTAAAGGTTAGCATGCTTAAAATACGTAAGTCGTTTTGTTCAACAAATTTGAGTAGATAACTCAGCAGTTGTTTGCATCAGAGCGACAATTTTTGAGATAGTTATTAAAACTGTTTAAAGGTTGTCAAACGTTGTTTCTCGTTGTATATCCTTTAATTCTAGAGTTAAATTGATAAATAACGTTTACGAATTTGTTTAACGCATTTGTTTTGGTTACTCGACGCCTCCGTACTCGTGTAGCCTACATATTGCGTTTTTTTTTTAATTTGCTTACCGGGATAAAGGTTAGCATGCTTAAAATAAGTAAGTCGTTTTGTTCTACAAATTTAAGTAGATAACTTTTCAGTTGTTTGCATCAGAGCGACAATTTTTGAGATAGTTATTAAAACTGTTTAAAGGTTGTAAAACGTTGTTTCTCGTTGTATATCCTTTAATTCTAGAGTTAAATTGATAAATAACGTGGACGAATTTGTTTACCGCATTTGTTTTGGTTACTCGACGCCTCCGTTCTCGTGTAGCCTACATATTGCGTTTTTTTTTTAATTTGCTTACCGGGCTAAAGGTTAGCATGCTTAAAATACGTAAGTCGTTTTGTTCAACAAATTTTAGTAGATAACTCAGCAGTTGTTTGCATCAGAGCGACAATTTTTGAGATAGTTATTAAAACTGTTTAAAGGTTGTCAAACGTTGTTTCTCGTTGTATATCCTTTAATTCTAGAGTTAAATTGATAAATAACGTTTACGAATTTGTTTAACGCATTTGTTTTGGTTACTCGACGCCTCCGTACTCGTGTAGCCTACATATTGCGTTTTTTTTTTAATTTGCTTACCGGGATAAAGGTTAGCATGCTTAAAATACGTAAGTCGTTTTGTTCTACAAATTTAAGTAGATAACTTTTCAGTTGTTTGCATCAGAGCGACAATTTTTGAGATAGTTATTAAAACTGTTTAAAGGTTGTAAAACGTTGTTTCTCGTTGTATATCCTTTAATTCTAGAGTTAAATTGATAAATAACGTGGACGAATTTGTTTAACGCATTTGTTTTGGTTACTCGACGCCTCCGTTCTCGTGTAGCCTACATATTGCGTTTTTTTTTTAATTTGCTTACCGGGCTAAAGGTTAGCATGCTTAAAATACGTAAGTCGTTTTGTTCAACAAATTTGAGTAGATAACTCAGCAGTTGTTTGCATCAGAGCGAAAATTTTTGAGATAGTTATTAAAACTGTTTAAAGGTTGTCAAACGTTGTTTCTCGTTGTATATCCTTTAATTCTAGAGTTAAATTGATAAATAACGTGTACGAATTTGTTTAACGCATTTGTTTTGGTTACTCGACGTCTCCGTTTTCGTGTAGCCTACATATTGCGTTTTTTTTTTTAATTTGCTTACCGGGCTAAAGGTTAGCATGCTTAAAATACGTAAGTCGTTTTGTTCAACAAATTTAAGTAGATAACTCATCAGTTGTTTGCATCAGAGCGACAATTTTTGAGATAGTTATTAAAACTGTTTAAAGGTTGTCAAACGTTGTTTCTCGTTGTATATCCTTTAATTCTAGAGTTAAATTGAAAAATAATGTGTACGAATTTGTTTAACGCATTTCTTTTGGTTACTCGACGTCTCCGTTCTCGTGTAGCCTACATATTGCTTTTTTTTTTTAATTTGCTTACCGAGCTAAAGGTTAGCATGCTTAAAATACGTAAGTCGTTTTGTTCAACAAATTTAAGTAGATAACTCATCAGTTGTTTGGATCAGAGCGACAATTTTTGAGATAGTTATTAAAACTGTTTAAAGGTTGTAAAACGTTATTTCTCGTTGTATATCCTTTAATTCTAGAGTTAAATTGATAAATAACGTGTACGAATTTGTTTAACGCATTTGTTTTGGTTACTCGACGTCTCCGTTCTGGTGTAGCCTACATATTGCGTTTTTTTTTTAATTTGCTTACCGGGCTAAAGGTTAGCATGTTTAAAATACGTAAGTCGTTTTGTTCAACAAATTTGAGTAGATAACTCAGCAGTTGTTTGCATCAGAGCGACAATTTTTGAGATAGTTATTAAAACTGTTTAAAGGTTGTCAAACGTTGTTTCTCGTTGTATATCCTTTGATTCTAGAGTTAAATTGATAAATAACGTTTACGAATTTTTTTAACGCATTTGTTTTGGTTACTCGACGTCTCCGTTCTCGTGTAGCCTACATATTGCGTTTTTTTTTTTAATTTGCTTACCGGGCTAAAGGTTAGCATGTTTAAAATACGTAAGTCGTTTTGTTCAACAAATTTTAGTAGATAACTCAGCAGTTGTTTGCATCAGAGCGACAATTTTTGAGATAGTTATTAAAACTGTTTAAAGGTTGTCAAACGTTGTTTCTCGTTGTATATCCTTTAATTCTAGAGTTAAATTGATAAATAACGTTTACGAATTTGTTTAACGCATTTGTTTTGGTTACTCGACGTCTCCGTTCTCGTGTAGCCTACATATTGCGATTTTTTTTTTAATTTGCTTACCGGGCTAAAGGTTAGCATGTTTAAAATACGTAAGTCGTTTTGTTCAACAAATTTGAGTAGATAACTCAGCAGTTGTTTGCATCAGAGCGACAATTTTTGAGATAGTTATTAAAACTGTTTAAAGGTTGTCAAACGTTGTTTCTCGTTGTATATCCTTTAATTCTAGAGTTAAATTGATAAATAAAGTTTACGAATTTGTTTAACGCATTTGTTTTGGTTACTCGACGTCTCCGTTCTCGTGTAGCCTACATATTGCGTTTTTTTTTTAATTTGCTTACCGGGCTAAAGGTTAGCATGTTTAAAATACGTAAGTCGTTTTGTTCAACAAATTTGAGTAGATAACTCAGCAGTTGTTTGCATCAGAGCGACAATTTTTGAGATAGTTATTAAAACTGTTTAAAGGTTGTCAAACGTTGTTTCTCGTTGTATATCCTTTAATTCTAGAGTTAAATTGATAAATAACGTTTACGAATTTGTTTAACGCATTTGTTTTGGTTACTCGACGCCTCCGTACTCGTGTAGCCTACATATTGCGTTTTTTTTTTAATTTGCTTACCGGGATAAAGGTTAGCATGCTTAAAATACGTAAGTCGTTTTGTTCTACAAATTTAAGTAGATAACTTTTCAGTTGTTTGCATCAGAGCGACAATTTTTGAGATAGTTATTAAAACTGTTTAAAGGTTGTAAAACGTTGTTTCTCGTTGTATATCCTTTAATTCTAGAGTTAAATTGATAAATAACGTGGACGAATTTGTTTAACGCATTTGTTTTGGTTACTCGATGCCTCCGTTCTCGTGTAGCCTACATATTGCGTTTTTTTTTTAATTTGCTTACCGGGCTAAAGGTTAGCATGCTTAAAATACGTAAGTCGTTTTGTTCAACAAATTTGAGTAGATAACTCAGCAGTTGTTTGCATCAGAGCGAAAATTTTTGAGATAGTTATTAATACTGTTTAAAGGTTGTCAAACGTTGTTTCTCGTTGTATATCCTTTAATTCTAGAGTTAAATTGATAAATAACGTGTACGAATTTGTTTAACGCATTTGTTTTGGTTACTCGACGTCTCCGTTTTCGTGTAGCCTACATATTGCGTTTTTTTTTTTTTAATTTGCTTACCGGGCTAAAGGTTAGCATGCTTAAAATACGTAAGTCGTTTTGTTCAACAAATTTAAGTAGATAACTCATCAGTTGTTTGCATCAGAGCAACAATTTTTGAGATAGTTATTAAAACTGTTTAAAGGTTGTCAAACGTTGTTTCTCGTTGTATATCCTTTAATTCTAGAGTTAAATTGAAAAATAACGTGTACGAATTTGTTTAACGCATTTCTTTTGGTTACTCGACGTCTCCGTTCTCGTGTAGCCTACATATTGCTTTTTTTTTTTAATTTGCTTACCGAGCTAAAGGTTAGCATGCTTAAAATACGTAAGTCGTTTTGTTCAACAAATTTAAGTAGATAACTCATCAGTTGTTTGGATCAGAGCGACAATTTTTGAGATAGTTATTAAAACTGTTTAAAGGTTGTAAAACGTTATTTCTCGTTGTATATCCTTTAATTCTAGAGTTAAATTGATAAATAACGTGTACGAATTTGTTTAACGCATTTGTTTTGGTTACTCGACGTCTCCGTTCTGGTGTAGCCTACATATTGCGTTTTTTTTTTTAATTTGCTTACCGGGCTAAAGGTTAGCATGTTTAAAATACGTAAGTCGTTTTGTTCAACAAATTTGAGTAGATAACTCAGCAGTTGTTTGCATCAGAGCGACAATTTTTGAGATAGTTATTAAAACTGTTTAAAGGTTGTCAAACGTTGTTTCTCGTTGTATATCCTTTAATTCTAGAGTTAAATTGATAAATAACGTTTACGAATTTTTTTAACGCATTTGTTTTGGTTACTCGACGTCTCCGTTCTCGTGTAGCCTACATATTGCGTTTTTTTTTTTAATTTGCTTACCGGGCTAAAGGTTAGCATGTTTAAAATACGTAAGTCGTTTTGTTCAACAAATTTTAGTAGATAACTCAGCAGTTGTTTGCATCAGAGCGACAATTTTTGAGATAGTTATTAAAACTGTTTAAAGGTTGTCAAACGTTGTTTCTCGTTGTATATCCTTTAATTCTAGAGTTAAATTGATAAATAACGTTTACGAATTTGTTTAACGCATTTGTTTTGGTTACTCGACGTCTCCGTTCTCGTGTAGCCTACATATTGCGATTTTTTTTTTAATTTGCTTACCGGGCTAAAGGTTAGCATGTTTAAAATACGTAAGTCGTTTTGTTCAACAAATTTGAGTAGATAACTCAGCAGTTGTTTGCATCAGAGCGACAATTTTTGAGATAGTTATTAAAACTGTTTAAAGGTTGTCAAACGTTGTTTCTCGTTGTATATCCTTTAATTCTAGAGTTAAATTGATAAATAAAGTTTACGAATTTGTTTAACGCATTTGTTTTGGTTACTCGACGTCTCCGTTCTCGTGTAGCCTACATATTGCGTTTTTTTTTTAATTTGCTTACCGGGCTAAAGGTTAGCATGTTTAAAATACGTAAGTCGTTTTGTTCAACAAATTTGAGTAGATAACTCAGCAGTTGTTTGCATCAGAGCGACAATTTTTGAGATAGTTATTAAAACTGTTTAAAGGTTGTCAAACGTTGTTTCTCGTTGTATATCCTTTAATTCTAGAGTTAAATTGATAAATAACGTTTACGAATTTGTTTAACGCATTTGTTTTGGGTACTCGACGTCTCCGTTCTCGTGTAGCCTACATATTGCGTTTTTTTTTTAAATTTGCTTACCGGGCTAAAGGTTAGCATGTTTAAAATACGTAAGTCGTTTTGTTCAACAAATTTGAGTAGATAACTCAGCAGTTGTTTGCATCAGAGCGACAATTTTTGAGATAGTTATTAAAACTGTTTAAAGGTTGTCAAACGTTGTTTCTCGTTGTATATCCTTTAATTCTAGAGTTAAATTGATAAATAACGTTTACGAATTTGTTTAACGCATTTGTTTTGGTTACTCGACGTCTCCGTTCTCGTGTAGCCTACATATTGCGTTTTTTTTTTTTAATTTGCTTACCGGGCTAAAGGTTAGCATGCTTAAAATACGTAAGTCGTTTTGTTCAACAAATTTGAGTAGATAACTCAGCAGTTGTTTGCATCAGAGCGACAATTTTTGAGATAGTTATTAAAACTGTTTAAAGGTTGTCAAACGTTGTTTCTCGTTGTATATCCTTTAATTCTAGAGTTAAATTGATAAATAACGTTTACGAATTTGTTTAACGCATTTGTTTTGGTTACTCGACGCCTCCGTACTCGTGTAGCCTACATATTGCGTTTTTTTTTTACTTTGCTTACCGGGATAAAGGTTAGCATGCTTAAAATACGTAAGTCGTTTTGTTCTACAAATTTAAGTAGATAACTCATCAGTTGTTTGCATCAGAGCGACAATTTTTGAGATAGTTATTAAAACTGTTTAAAGGTTGTAAAACGTTGTTTCTCGTTGTATATCCTTTAATTCTAGAGTTAAATTGATAAATAACGTGTACGAATTTGTTTAACGCATTTCTTTTGGTTACTCGATGTCTCCGTTCTCGTGTAGCCTACATATTGCTTTTTTTTTTTAATTTGCTTACCGAGCTAAAGGTTAGCATGCTTAAAATACGTAAGTCGTTTTGTTCAACAAATTTAAGTAGATAACTCATCAGTTGTTTGCATCAGAGCGACAATTTTTGAGATAGTTATTAAAACTGTTTAAAGGTTGTCAAACGTTGTTTCTCGTTGTATATCCTTTAATTCTAGAGTTAAATTGATAAATAACGTGTAAGAATTTGTTTAACGCATTTGTTTTGGTTACTCGACGTCTCCGTTCTCGTGTAGCCTACATATTGCGTTTTTTTTTTAATTTGCTTACCGGGCTAAAGGTTAGCATGCTTAAAATACGTAAGTCGTTTTGTTCAACAAATTTGAGTAGATAACTCAGCAGTTGTTTGCATCAGAGCGACAATTTTTGAGATAGTTATTAAAACTGTTTAAAGGTTGTCAAACGTTGTTTTTCGTTGTATATCCTTTAATTCTAGAGTTAAATTGATAAATAACGTGTACGAATTTGTTTAACGCATTTGTTTTGGTTACTCGACGTCTCCGTTCTCGTGTAGCCTACATATTGCGTTTTTTTTTAATTTGCTTACCGGGATAAAGGTTAGCATGCTTAAAATACGTAAGTCGTTTTGTTCAACAAATTTGAGTAGATAACTCAGCAGTTGTTTGCATCAGAGCGACAATTTTTGAGATAGTTATTAAAACTGTTTAAAGGTTGTCAAACGTTGTTTCTCGTTGTATATCCTTTAATGCTAGAGTTAAATTGATAAATAACGTGTACGAATTTGTTTTGGTTACTCGACGTCTCCATTCTCGTGTAGCCTACATATTGCGTTTTCTTTTTAATTTGCTTACCGGGCTAAAGGTTAGCATGCTTAAAATACGTAAGTCGTTTTGTTCAACAAATTTAAGTAGATAACTCATCAGTTGTTTGCATCAGAGCGACAATTTTTGAGATAGTTATTAAAACTGTTTAAAGGTTGTCAAACGTTGTTTCTCGTTGTATATCCTTTAATTCTTGAGTTAAATTGATAAATAACGTTTACGAATTTGTTTAACGCATTTGTTTTGGTTACTCGACGTCTCCGTTCTCGTGTAGCCTACATATTGCGTTTTTTTTTTTAATTTGCTTACCGGGCTAAAGGTTAGCATGCTTAAAATACGTAAGTCGTTTTGTTCAACAAATTTGAGTAGATAACTCAGCAGTTGTTTGCATCAGAGCGACAATTTTTGAGATAGTTATTAAAACTGTTTAAAGGTTGTCAAACGTTGTTTCTCGTTGTATATCCTTTAATTCTAGAGTTAAATTGATAAATAAAGTTTACGAATTTGTTTAACGCATTTGTTTTGGTTACTCGACGCCTCCGTACTCGTGTAGCCTACATATTGCTTTTTTTTTTAATTTGCTTACCGGGATAAAGGTTAGCATGCTTAAAATACGTAAGTCGTTTTGTTCTACAAATTTAAGTAGATAACTCATCAGTTGTTTGCATCAGAGCGACAATTTTTGAGATAGTTATTAAAACTGTTTAAAGGTTGTAAAACGTTGTTTCTCGTTGTATATCCTTTAATTCTAGAGTTAAATTGATAAATAACGTGTACGAATTTGTTTAACGCATTTGTTTTGGTTACTCGACGTCTCCGTTCTCGTGTAGCCTACATATTGCGATTTCTTTTTAATTTGCTTACCGGGCTAAAGGTTAGCATGCTTAAAATACGTAAGTCGTTTTGTTCAACAAATTTGAGTAGATAACTCAGCAGTTGTTTGCATCAGAGCGACAATTTTTGAGATAGTTATTAAAACTGGTTAAAGGTTGTCAAACGTTGTTTCTCGTTGTATATCCTTTAATTCTAGAGTTAAATTGATAAATAACGTGTACGAATTTGTTTTGGTTACTCGAAGTCTCCGTTCTCGTGTAGCCTACATATTGCGATTTCTTTTTAATTTGCTTACCGGGCTAAAGGTTAGCATGCTTAAAATACGTAAGTCGTTTTGTTCAACAAATTTAAGTAGATAACTCATCAGTTGTTTGCATCCGAGCAACAATTTTTGAGATAGTTATTAAAACTGTTTAAAGGTTGTCAAACGTTGTTTCTCGTTGTATATCCTTTAATTCTAGAGTTAAATTGATAAATAACGTTTACGAATTTGTTTAACGCATTTGTTTTGGTTACTCGACGTCTCCGTTCTCGTGTAGCCTACATATTGCGTTTTTTTTTTAATTTGCTTACCGGGCTAAAGGTTAGCATGCTTAAAATACGTAAGTCGTTTTGTTCAACAAATTTAAGTAGATAACTCATCAGTTGTTTGCATCAGAGCGGCAATTTTTGAGATAGTTATTAAAACTGTTTAAAGGTTGTCAAACGTTGTTTCTCGTTGTATATCCTTTAATTCTAGAGTTAAATTGATAAATAACGTGTACGAATTTGTTTAACGCATTTGTTTTGGTTACTCGACGTCTCCGTTCTCGTGTAGCCTACATATTGCGTTTTTTTTTTTATTTGCTTACCGGGCTAAAGGTTAGCATGTTTAAAATACGTAAGTCGTTTTGTTCAACAAATTTGAGTAGATAACTCAGCAGTTGTTTGCATCAGAGCGAAAATTTTTGAGATAGTTATTAAAACTGTTTAAAGGTTGTCAAACGTTGTTTCTCGTTGTATATCCTTTAATTCTAGAGGTAAATTGATAAATAACGTGTACGAATTTGTTTAACGCATTTGTTTTGGTTACTCGACGCCTCCGTTCTCGTGTAGCCTACATATTGCGTTTTTTTTTAATTTGCTTACCGGGATAAAGGTTAGCATGCTTAAAATACGTAAGTCGTTTTGTTCTACAAATTTAAGTAGATAAATCATCAGTTGTTTGCATCAGAGCGACAATTTTTGAGATAGTTATTAAAACCATTTAAAGGTTGTAAAACGTTGTTTCTCGTTGTATATCCTTTAATTCTAGAGTTAAATTGATAAATAACGTGTACGAATTTGTTTAACGCATTTCTTTTGGTTACTCGACGTCTCCGTTCTCGTGTAGCCTACATATTGCTTTTTTTTTTTAATTTGCTTACCGAGGTAAAGGTTAGCATGCTTAAAATACGTAAGTCGTTTTGTTCAACAAATTTAAGTAGATAACTCATCAGTTGTTTGCATCAGAGCGACAATTTTTGAGATAGTTATTAAAACTGTCTAAAGGTTGTCAAACGTTGTTTCTCGTTGTATATCCTTTAATTCTAGAGTTAAATTGATAAATAACGTGTACGAATTTGTTTAACGCATTTGTTTTGGTTACTCGACGTCTCCGTTTTCGTGTAGCCTACATATTGCGTTTTTTTTTTAATTTGCTTACCGGGCTAAAGGTAAGCATGCTTAAAATACGTAAGTCGTTTTGTTTAACAAATTTGAGTAGATAACTCAGCAGTTGTTTGCATCAGAGCGACAATTTTTGAGATAGTTATTAAAACTGTTTAAAGGTTGTCAAACGTTGTTTCTCGTTGTGTATCCTTTAATTCTAGAGTTAAATTGATAAATAACGTGTACGAATTTGTTTAACGCATTTGTTTTGGTTTCTCGACGTCTCCGTTCTCGTGTAGCCTACATATTGCGTTTTTTTTTTTAATTTGCTTACCGGGCTAAAGGTTAGCATGCTTAAAATACGTAAGTCGTTTTGTTCTACAAATTTAAGTAGATAACTTTTCAGTTGTTTGCATCAGAGCGACAATTTTTGAGATAGTTATTAAAACTGTTTAAAGGTTGTCAAACGTTGTTTCTCGTTGTATATCCTTTAATTCTAGAGTTAAATTGATAAATAACGTTTACGAATTTGTTTAACGCATTTGTTTTGGTTATTCGACGCCTCCGTACTCGTGTAGCCTACATATTGCGTTTTTTTTTTACTTTGCTTACCGGGATAAAGGTTAGCATGCTTAAAATACGTAAGTCGTTTTGTTCTACAAATTTAAGTAGATAACTCATCAGTTGTTTGCATCAGAGCGACAATTTTTGAGATAGTTATTAAAACTGTTTAAAGGTTGTCAAACGTTGTTTCTCGTTGTATATCCTTTAATTCTAGAGTTAAATTGATAAATAACGTTTACGAATTTGTTTAACGCATTTGTTTTGTTTACTCGACGTCTCCGTTCTCGTGTAGCCTACATATTGCGTTTTTTTTTTAATTTGCTTACCGGGCTAAAGGTTAGCATGTTTAAAATACGTAAGTCGTTTTGTTCAACAAATTTGAGTAGATAACTCAGCAGTTGTTTGCATCAGAGCGACAATTTTTGAGATAGTTATTAAAACTGTTTAAAGATTGTCAAACGTTGTTTCTCGTTGTATATCCTTTAATTCTAGAGTTAAGTTGATAAATAACGTGTACGAATTTGTTTAACGCATTTGTTTTGTTTACTCGACGTCTCCGTTCTCGTGTAGCCTACATATTGCGTTTTTTTTTTAATTTGCTTACCGGGATAAAGGTTAGCATGCTTAAAATACGTAAGTCGTTTTGTTCAACAAATTTGAGTAGATAACTCAGCAGTTGTTTGCATCAGAGCGACAATTTTTGAGATAGTTATTAAAACTGTTTAAAGGTTGTCAAACGTTGTTTCTCGTTGTATATCCTTTAATTCTAGAGTTAAATTGATAAATAACGTTTACGAATTTGTTTAACGCATTTGTTTTGGTTACTCGACGCCTCCGTACTCGTGTAGCCTACATATTGCGTTTTTTTTAATTTCCTTACCGGGATAAAGGTTAGCATGCTTAAAATACGTAAGTCGTTTTGTTCTACAAATTTAAGTAGATAACTTTTCAGTTGTTTGCATCAGAGCGACAATTTTTGAGATAGTTATTAAAACTGTTTAAAGGTTGTAAAACGTTGTTTCTCGTTGTATATCCTTTAATTCTAGAGTTAAATTGATAAATAACGTGTACGAATTTGTTTAACGCATTTGTTTTGGTTACTCGACGCCTCCGTTCTCGTGTAGCCTACATATTGCGTTTTTTTTAATTTGCTTACCGGGCTAAAGGTTAGCATGCTTAAAATACGTAAGTCGTTTTGTTCAACAAATTTGAGTAGATAACTCAGCAGTTGTTTGCATCAGGGCGACAATTTTTGAGATAGTTATTAAAACTGTTTAAAGGTTGTCAAACGTTGTTTCTCGTTGTATATCCTTTAATTCTAGAGTTAAATTGATAAATAACGTGTACGAATTTGTTTTGGTTACTCGACGTCTCCGTTCTCGTGTAGCCTACATATTGCGTTTTCTTTTTAATTTGCTTACCGGGCTAAAGGTTAGCATGCTTAAAATACGTAAGTCGTTTTGTTCAACAAATTTAAGTAGATAACTCATCAGTTGTTTGCATCAGAGCGACAATTTTTGAGATAGTTATTAAAACTGTTTAAAGGTTGTAAAACGTTGTTTCTCGTTGTATATCCTTTAATTCTAGAGTTAAATTGATAAATAACGTGTACGAATTTGTTTAACGCATTTCTTTTGGTTACTCGACGTCTCCGTTCTCGTGTAGCCTACATATTGCTTTTTTTTTTTAATTTGCTTACCGAGCTAAAGGTTAGCATGCTTAAAATACGTAAGTCGTTTTGTTCAACAAATTTAAGTAGATAACTCATCAGTTGTTTGCATCAGAGCGACAATTTTTGAGATAGTTATTAAAACTGTTTAAAGGTTGTCAAACGTTGTTTCTCGTTGTATATCCTTTAATTCTAGAGTTAAATTGATAAATAACGTGTACGAATTTGTTTAACGCATTTGTTTTGGTTACTCGACGTCTCCGTTCTCGTGTAGCCTACATATTGCGTTTTTTTTTAATTTGCTTACCGGGCTAAAGGTTAGCATGCTTAAAATACGTAAGTCGTTTTGTTCAACAAATTTGAGTAGATAACTCAGCAGTTGTTTGCATCAGAGCGACAATTTTTGAGATAGTTATTAAAACTGTTTAAAGGTTGTCAAACGTTGTTTCTCGTTGTATATCCTTTAATTCTAGAGTTAAATTGATAAATAACGTGTACGAATTTGTTTAACGCATTTGTTTTGGTTTCTCGACGTCTCCGTTCTCGTGTAGCCTACATATTGCGTTTTTTTTTAATTTGCTTACCGGGCTAAAGGTTAGCATGCTTAAAATACGTAAGTCGTTTTGTTCAACAAATTTAAGTAGATAACTCATCAGTTGTTTGCATCAGAGCGACAATTTTTGAGATAGTTATTAAAACTGTTTAAAGGTTGTCAAACGTTGTTTCTCGTTGTATATCCTTTAATTCTAGAGTTAAATTGATAAATAACGTTTACGAATTTGTTTAACGCATTTGTTTTGGTTACTCGACGCCTCCGTTCTCGTGTAGCCTACATATTGCGTTTTTTTTTTTAATTTGCTTACCGGGCTAAAGGTTAGCATGCTTAAAATACGTAAGTCGTTTTGTTCAACAAATTTGAGTAGATAACTCAGCAGTTGTTTGCATCAGAGCGACAATTTTTGAGATAGTTATTAAAACTGTTTAAAGGTTGTCAAACGTTGTTTCTCGTTGTATATCCTTTAATTCTAGAGTTAAATTGATAAATAACGTGTACGAATTTGTTTTGGATACTCGACGTCTCCGTTCTCGTGTAGCCTACATATTGCGTTTTCTTTTTAATTTGCTTACCGGGCTAAAGGTTAGCATGCTTAAAATACGTAAGTCGTTTTGTTTAAGTAGGTAACTCATCAGTTGTTTGCATCAGAGCAACAATTTTTGAGATAGTTATTAAAACTGTTTAAAGGTTGTCAAACGTTGTTTCTCGTTGTATATCCTTTAACTCTAGAGTTAAATTGATAAATAACGTTTACGAATTTGTTTAACGCATTTGTTTTGGTTACTCGACGCCTCCGTTCTCGTGTAGACTTCATATTGCGTTTTTTTTAAATTTGTTTACCGGGATAAAGGTTAGCATGCTTAAAATACGTAAGTCGTTTTGTTCAACAAATTTAAGTAGATAACTCATCAGTTGTTTGCATCAGAGCGACAATTTTTGAGATAGTTATTAAAACTGTTTAAAGGTTGTCAAACGTTGTTTCTCGTTGTATATCCTTTAATTCTAGAGTTAAATTGATAAATAACGTTTACGAATTTGTTTAACGCATTTGTTTTGGTTACTCGACGTCTCCGTTCTCGTGTAGCCTACATATTGCGTTTTTTTTTTAAATTTGCTTACCGGGATAAAGGTTAGCATGCTTAAAATACGTAAGTCGTTTTGTTCAACAAATTTGAGTAGATAACTCAGCAGTTGTTTGCATCAGAGCGACAATTTTTGAGATAGTTATTAAAACTGTTTAAAGGTTGTCAAACGTTGTTTCTCGTTGTATATCCTTTAATTCTAGAGTTAAATTGACAAATAACGTGTACGAATTTGTTTAACGCATTTGTTTTGGTTACTCGACGTCTCCGTTCTCGTGTAGCCTACATATTGCGTTTTTTTTTTAATTTGCTTACCGGGCTAAAGGTTAGCATGCTTAAAATACGTAAGTCGTTTTGTTCAACAAATTTAAGTAGATAACTCATCAGTTGTTTGCATCAGAGCGACAATTTTTGAGATAGTTATTAAAACTGTTTAAAGGTTGTCAAACGTTGTTTCTCGTTGTATATCCTTTAATTCTAGAGTTAAATTGATAAATAACGTTTACGAATTTGTTTAACGCATTTGTTTTGGTTACTCGACGCCTCCGTTCTCGTGTAGCCTCCATATTGCGTTTTTTTTTTAATTTGCTTACCGGGATAAAGGTTAGCATGTTTAAAATACGTAAGTCGTTTTGTTCAACAAATTTAAGTAGATAACTCATCAGTTGTTTGCATCAGAGCGACAATTTTTGAGATAGTTATTAAAACTGTTTAAAGGTTGTCAAACGTTGTTTCTCGTTGTATATCCTTTAATTCTAGAGTTAGATTGATAAATAACGTTTACGAATTTGTTTAACGCATTTGTTTTGGTTACTCGACGTCTCCGTTCTCGTGTAGCCTACATATTGCGTTTTTTTTTTAAAAAAATTATCGCTCTGATGCAAACAACTGATGAGTTATCTACTTAAATATGATGAACAAAACGACTTACGTATTTTAAACATGCTAACCTTTAGCCCGGTAAGCAAATTAAAAAAAAAACGCAATATGTAGGCTACACGAGAACGGAGACGTCGAGTAACCAAAACAAATGCGTTAAACAAATTCGTACACGTTATTTATCAATTTAACTCTAGAATTAAAGGATATACAACGAGAAACAACGTTTGACAACCTTTAAACAGTTTTAATAACTATCTCAAAAATTATCGCTCTGATGCAAACAAACTGATGAGTTATCTACTTAAATTTGATGAACAAAACGACTTACGTATTTTAAACATGCTAACCTTTAGCCCGGTAAGCAAATTAAAAAAAAAACGCAATATGTAGGCTACACGAGAACGGAGACGTCGAGTAACCAAAACAAATGCGTTAAACAAATTCGTACACGTTATTTATCAATTTAACTCTAGAATTAAAGGATATACAACGAGAAACAACGTTTGACAACCTTTAAACAGTTTTAATAACTATCTCAAAAATTATCGCTCTGATGCAAACAACTGATGAGTTATCTACTTAAATTTGATGAACAAAACGACTTACGTATTTTAAACATGCTAACCTTTAGCCCGGTAAGCAAATTAAAAAAAAACGCAATATGTAGGCTACACGAGAACGGAGACGTCGAGTAACCAAAACAAATGCGTTAAACAAATTCGTACACGTTATTTATCAATTTAACTCTAGAATTAAAGGATATACAACGAGAAACAACGTTTGACAACCTTTAAACAGTTTTAATAACTATCTCAAAAATTGTCGCTCTGATGCAAAGAACTGATGAGTTATCTACTTAAATTTGATGAACAAAACGACTTACGTATTTTAAACATGCTAACCTTTAGCCGGGTAAGCAAATTAAAAAAAAAAACGCAATATGTAGGCTACACGAGAACGGAGACGTCGAGTAACCAAAACAAATGCGTTAAACAAATTCGTACACGTTATTTATCAATTTAACTCTAGAATTAAAGGATATACAACGAGAAACAACGTTTGACAACCTTTAAACAGTTTTAATAACTATCTCAAAAATTATCGCTCTGATGCAAACAACTGATGAGTTATCTACTTAAATTTGTTGAACAAAACGACTTACATATTTTAAGCATGCTAACCTTTAGCCCGGTAAGCAAATTAAAAAAAAAAACGCAATATGTAGGCTACACGAGAACGGAGACGTCGAGTAACCAATACAAATGCGTTAAACAAATTCGTACACGTTATTTATCAATATAACTCTAGAATTAAAGGATATACAACGAGAAACAACGTTTGACAACCTTTAAACAGTTTTAATAACTATCTCAAAAATTATCGCTCTGATGCAAACAACTGATGAGTTATCTACTTAAATATGATGAACAAAACTACTTACGTATTTTAAACATGCTAACCTTTAGCCCGGTAAGCAAATAAAAAAAAAAACGCAATATGTAGGCTACACGAGAACGGAGACGTCGAGTAACCAACACAAATGCGTTAAACAAATTCGTACACGTTATTTATCAATTTAACTCTAGAATTAAAGGATATACAACGAGAAACAACGTTTGACAACCTTTAAACAGTTTTAATAACTATCTCAAAAATTATCGCTCTGATGCAAACAACTGATGAGTTATCTACTTAAATATGATGAACAAAACGACTTACGTATTTTAAACATGCTAACCTTTAGCCCGGTAAGCAAATTAAAAAAAAAACGCAATATGTAGGCTACACGAGAACGGAGACGTCGAGTAACCAAAACAAATGCGTTAAACAAATTCGTACACGTTATTTATCAATTTAACTCTAGAATTAAAGGATATACAACGAGAAACAACGTTTGACAACCTTTAAACAGTTTTAATAACTATCTCAAAAATTATCGCTCTGATGCAAACAACTTATGAGTTATCTACTTAAATATGATGAACAAAACGACTTACGTATTTTAAACATGCTAACCTTTAGCCCGGTAAGCAAATTAAAAAAAAAACGCAATATGTAGGCTACACGAGAACGGAGACGTCGAGTAACCAAAACAAATGCGTTAAACAAATTCGTACACGTTATTTATCAATTTAACTCTAGAATTAAAGGATATACAACGAGAAACAACGTTTGACAACCTTTAAACAGTTTTAATAACTATCTAAAAAATTATCGCTCTGATGCAAACAACTGATGAGTTATCTACTTAAATATGATGAACAAAACGACTTACGTATTTTAAACATGCTAACCTTTAGCCCGGTAAGCAAATTAAAAAAAAAACGCAATATGTAGGCTACACGAGAACGGAGACGTCGAGTAACCAAAACAAATACGTTAAACAAATTCGTACACGTTATTTATCAATTTAACTCTAGAATTAAAGGATATACAGCGAGAAACAACGTTTGACAACCTTTAAACAGTTTTAATAACTATCTCAAAAATTGTCGCTCTGATGCAAACAACTGATGAGTTATCTACTTAAATTTGTTGAACAAAACGACTTACGTATTTTAAGCATGCTAACCTTTAGCCCGGTAAGCAAATTAAAAAAAAAACGCAATATGTAGGCTACACGAGAACGGAGACGTCGAGTAACCAAAACAAATGCGTTAAACAAATTCGTACACGTTATTTATCAATTTAACTCTAGAATTAAAGGATATACAACGAGAAACAACGTTTGACAACCTTTAAACAGTTTTAATAACTATCTCAAAAATTATCGCTCTGATGCAAACAACTGATGAGTTATCTACTTAAATTTGATGAACAAAACGACTTACGTATTTTAAACATGCTAACCTTTAGCCCGGTAAGCAAATTAAAAAAAAAACGCAATATGTAGGCTACACGAGAACGGAGACGTCGAGTAACCAAAACAAATGCGTTAAACAAATTCGTACACGTTATTTATCAATTTAACTCTAGAATTAAAGGATATACAACGAGAAACAACGTTTGACAACCTTTAAACAGTTTTAATAACTATCTCAAAAATTATCGCTCTGATGCTAACAACTGATGAGTTATCTACTTAAATTTGATGAACAAAACGACTTACGTATTTTAAACATGCTAACCTTTAGCCCGGTAAGCAAATTAAAAAAAAAAACGCAATATGTAGGCTACACGAGAACGGAGACGTCGAGTAACCAAAACAAATGCGTTAAACAAATTCGTACACGTTATTTATCAATTTAACTCCAGAATTAAAGGATATACAACGAGAAACAACGTTTGACAACCTTTAAACAGTTTTAATAACTATCTCAAAAATTATCGCTCTGATGCAAAAAACTGATGAGTTATCTACTTAAATATGATGAACAAAACGACTTACGTATTTTAAACATGCTAACCTTTAGCCCGGTAAGCAAATTAAAAAAAAAAACGCAATATGTAGGCTACACGAGAACGGAGACGTCGAGTAACCAAAACAAATGCGTTAAACAAATTCGTACACGTTATTTATCAATTTAACTCTAGAATTAAAGGATATACAACGAGAAACAACGTTTGACAACCTTTAAACAGTTTTAATAACTATCTCAAAAATTATCGCTCTGATGCAAACAACTGATGAGTTATCTACTTAAATATGATGAACAAAACGACTTACGTATTTTAAACATGCTAACCTTTAGCCCGGTAAGCAAATTAAAAAAAAAAACGCAATATGTAGGCTACACGAGAACGGAGACGTCGAGTAACCAAAACAAATGCGTTAAACAAATTCGTACACGTTATTTATCAATTTAACTCTAGAATTAAAGGATATACAACGAGAAACAACGTTTGACAACCTTTAAACAGTTTTAATAACTATCTCAAAAATTATCGCTCTGATGCAAACAACTGATGAGTTATCTACTTAAATATGATGAACAAAACGACTTACGTATTTTAAACATTCTAACCTTTAGCCCGGTAAGCAAATTAAAAAAAAAAACGCAATATGTAGGCTACACGAGAACGGAGACGTCGAGTAACCAAAACAAATGCGTGAAACAAATTCTTACACGTTATTTATCAATTTAACTCTAGAATTAAAGGATATACAACGAGAAACAACGTTTGACAACCTTTAAACAGTTTTAATAACTATCTCAAAAATTATCGCTCTGATGCAAACAACTGATGAGTTATCTACTTAAATATGATGAACAAAACGACTTACGTATTTTAAACATGCTAACCTTTAGCGCGGTAAGCAAATTAAAAAAAAAACGCAATATGTAGGCTACACGAGAACGGAGACGTCGAGTAACCAAAACAAATGCGTTAAACAAATTCGTACACGTTATTTATCAATTTAACTCTAGAATTAAAGGATATACAACGAGAAAGAACGTTTGACAACCTTTAAACAGTTTTAATAACTATCTCAAAAATTATCGCTCTGATGCAAACAAACTGATGAGTTATCTACTTAAGTTTGATGAACAAAACGACTTACGTATTTTAAACATGCTAACCTTTAGCCCGGTAAGCAAATTAAAAAAAAAACGCAATATGTAGGCTACACGAGAACGAAGACGTCGAGTAACCAAAACAAATGCGTTAAACAAATTCGTACACGTTATTTATCAATTTAACTCTAGAATTAAAGGATATACAACGAGAAACAACGTTTGACAACCTTTAAACAGTTTTAATAACTATCTCAAAAATTGTCGCTCTGATGCAAACAACTGCTGAGTTATCTTCTCAAATTTGTTGAACAAAACGACTTACGTATTTTAAACATGCTAACCTTTAGCCCGGTAAGCAAATTAAAAAAAAAACGCAATATGTAGGCTACACGAGAACGGAGACGTCGAGTAACCAAAACAAATGCGTTAAACAAATTCGTACACGTTATTTATCAATTTAACTCTAGAATTAAAGGATATACAACGAGAAACAACGTTTGACAACCTTTAAACAGTTTTAATAACTATCTCAAAAATTATCGCTCTGATGCAAAAAACTGATGAGTTATCTACTTAAATTTGATGAACAAAACGACTTACGTATTTTAAACATGCTAACCTTTAGCCCGGTAAGCAAATTAAAAAAAAACGCAATATGTAGGCTACACGAGAACGGAGACGTCGAGTAACCAAAACAAATGCGTTAAACAAATTCGTACACGTTATTTATCAATCTAACTCTAGAATTAAAGGATATACAACGAGAAACAACGTTTGACAACCTTTAAACAGTTTTAATAACTATCTCAAAAATTATCGCTCTGATGCAAACAACTGATGAGTTATCTACTTAAATTTGATGAACAAAACGACTTACGTATTTTAAACATGCTAACCTTTAGCCCGGTAAGCAAATTAAAAAAAAAACGCAATATGTAGGCTACGCGAGAACGGAGACGTCGAGTAACCAAAACAAATCCGTTAAACAAATTCGTACACGTTATTTATCAATTTAACTCTAGAATTAAAGGATATACAACGAGAAACAACGTTTGACAACCTTTAAACAGTTTTAATAACTATCTCAAAAATTGTCGCTCTGATGCAAACAACTGATGAGTTATCTACTTAAATTTGTTGAACAAAACGACTTACGTATTTTAAACATGCTAACCTTTAGCCCGGTAAGCAAATTAAAAAAAAAAAACGCAATATGTAGGCTACACGAGAACGGAGACGTCGAGTAACCAAAACAAATGCGTTAAACAAATTCGTACACGTTATTTATCAATTTAACTCTAGAATTAAAGGATATACAACGAGAAACAACGTTTGACAACCTTTAAACAGTTTTAATAACTATCTCAAAAATTATCGCTCTGATGCAAACAACTGATGAGTTATCTACTTAAATTTGATGAACAAAACGACTTACGTATTTTAAACATGCTAACCTTTAGCCCGGTAAGCAAATTAAAAAAAACACGCAATATGTAGGCTACACGAGAACGGAGACGTCGAGTGCTTAAAATACGTAAGTCGTTTTGTTCAACAAATTTAAGTAGATAACTCATCAGTTGTTTGCATCAGAGCGACAAGTTTTGAGATAGTTATTAAAACTGTTTAAAGGTTGTCAAACGTTGTTTCTCGTTGTATATCCTTTAATTCTAGAGTTAAATTGATAAATAACGTTTACGAATTTGTTTAGCGCATTTGTTTTGGTTACTCGACGCCTCCGTTCTCGTGTAGCCTACATATTGCGTTTTTTTTTTTAATTTGCTTACCGGGATAAAGGTTAGCATGCTTAAAATACGTAAGTGGTTTTGTTCAACAAATTTGAGTAGATAACTCAGCAGTTGTTTGCATCAGAGCGACAATTTTTGAGATAGTTATTAAAACTGTTTAAAGGTTGTCAAACGTTGTTTCTCGTTGTATATCCTTTAATTCTAGAGTTAAATTGATAAATAACGTTTACGAATTTGTTTAACGCATTTGTTTTGGTTACTCGACGTCTCCGTTCTCGTGTAGCCTACATATTGCTTTTTTTTTTAATTTGCTTACCGAGCTAAAGGTTAGCATGCTTAAAATACTTAAGTCGTTTTGTTCAACAAATTTAAGTAGATAACTCATCAGTTGTTTGCATCAGAGCGACAATTTTTGAGATAGTTATTAAAACTGTTTAAAGGTTGTCAAACGTTGTTTCTCGTTGTATATCCTTTAATTCTAGAGTTAAATTGATAAATAACGTTTACGAATTTGTTTAACGCATTTGTTTTGGTTACTCGACGCCTCCGTTCTCGTGTAGCCTCCATATTGCGTTTTTTTTTTAAATTTGCTTACCGGGATAAAGGTTAGCATGTTTAAAATACGTAAGTCGTTTTGTTCAACAAATTTAAGTAGATAACTCATCAGTTGTTTGCATCAGAGCAACAATTTTTGAGATAGTTATTAAAACTGTTTAAAGGTTGTCAAACGTTGTTTCTCGTTGTATATCCTTTAATTCTAGAGTTAGATTGATAAATAACGTTTACGAATTTGTTTAACGCATTTGTTTTGGTTACTCGACGTCTCCGTTCTCGTGTAGCCTACATATTGCGTTTTTTTTTTAATTTGCTTACCGGGATAAAGGTTAGCATGCTTAAAATACGTAAGTCGTTTTGTTCACCAAATTTAAGTAGATAACTCATCAGTTGTTTGCATCAGAGCGACAATTTTTGAGATAGTTATTAAAACTGTTTAAAGGTTGTCAAACGTTGTTTCTCGTTGTGTATCCTTTAATTCTAGAGTTAAATTGATAAATAACGTTTACGAATTTGTTTAACGCATTTGTTTTGGTTATTCGACGCCTCCCTTCTCGTGTAGCCTACATATTGCGTTTTTTTTTTTTAATTTGCTTACCGGGATAAAGGTTAGCATGCTTAAAATACGTAAGTCGTTTTCTTCAACAAATTTGAGTAGATAACTCAGCAGTTGTTTGCATCAGAGCGACAATTTTTGAGATAGTTATTAAAAATGTTTAAAGGTTGTCAAACGTTGTTTCTCGTTGTATATCCTTTAATTCTAGAGTTAAATTGATAAATAACGTGTACGAATTTGTTTAACGCATTTGTTTTGGTTACTCGACGTCTCCGTTCTCGTGTAGCCTACATATTGCGTTTTTTTTTTTAATTTGCTTACCGGGCTAAAGGTTAACATGCTTAAAATACGTAAGTCGTTTTGTTCAACAAATTTAAGTAGATAACTCATCAGTTGTTTGCATCAGAGCGACAATTTTTGAGATAGTTATTAAAACTGTTTAAAGGTTGTCAAACGTTGTTTCTCGTTGTATATCCTTTAATTCTAGAGTTAAATTGATAAATAACGTGTACGAATTTGTTTAACACATTTGTTTTGGTTACTCGACGTCTCCGTTCTCGTGTAGCCTACATATTGCGTTTTTTTTTTTAATTTGCTTACCGGGCTAAAGGTTAGCATGTTTAAAATACGTAAGTCGTTTTGTTCAACAAATTTGAGTAGATAACTCAGCAGTTGTTTGCATCAGAGCGACAATTTTTGAGATAGTTATTAAAACTGTTTAAAGGTTGTCAAACGTTGTTTCTCGTTGTATATCCTTTAATTCTAGAGTTAAATTGATAAATAACGTGTACGAATTTGTTTAACGCATTTGTTTTGGTTACTCGACGTCTCCGTTCTCGTGTAGCTTACATATTGCGTTTTTTTTTTAATTTCCTTACCGGGCTAAAGGTTAGCATGCTTAAAATACGTAAGTCGTTTTGTTCAACAAATTTGAGTAGATAACTCAGCAGTTGTTTGCATCAGAGCGACAATTTTTGAGATAGTTATTAAAACTGTTTAAAGGTTGTCAAACGTTGTTTCTCGTTGTATATCCTTTAATTCTAGAGTTAAATTGATAAATAACGTGTACGAATTTGTTTAACGCATTTGTTTTGGTTACTCGACGTCTCCGTTCTCGTGTAGCCTACATATTGCGTTTTTTTTTTTTAATTTGCTTACCGGGCTAAAGGTTAGCATGCTTAAAATACGTAAGTCGTTTTGTTCAACAAATTTAAGTAGATAACTCATCAGTTGTTTGCATCAGAGCGACAATTTTTGAGATAGTTATTAAAACTGTTTAAAGGTTGTCAAACGTTGTTTCTCGTTGTATATCCTTTAATTCTAGAGTTAAATTGATAAATAACGTTTACGAATTTGTTTAACGCATTTGTTTTGGTTAGTCGACGCCTCCGTTCTCGTGTAGCCTACATATTGCGTTTTTTTTTTTAATTTGCTTACCGGGATAAAGGTTAGCATGCTTAAAATACGTAAGTCGTTTTGTTCAACAAATTTGAGTAGATAACTCAGCAGTTGTTTGCATCAGAGCGACAATTTTTGAGTTATTAAAACTGTTTAAAGGTTGTCAAACGTTGTTTCTCGTTGTATATCCTTTAATTCTAGAGTTAAATTGATAAATAACGTGTACGAATTTGCTTAACGCATTTGTTTTGGTTACTCGACGTCTCCGTTCTCGTGTAGCCTACATATTGCGTTTTTTTTTTAAATTTGCTTACCGGGCTAAAGGTTAGCATGCTTAAAATACGTAAGTCGTTTTGTTCAACAAATTTAAGTAGATAACTCATCAGTTGTTTGCATCAGAGCGACAATTTTTGAGATAGTTATTAAAACTGTTTAAAGGTTGTCAAACGTTGTTTCTCGTTGTATATCCTTTAATTCTAGAGTTAAATTGATAAATAACGTTTAGGAATTTGTTTAACGCATTTGTTTTGGTTACTCGACGCCTCCGTTCTCGTGTAGCCTACATATTGCGTTTTTTTTTTAATTTGCTTACCGGGATAAAGGTTAGCATGCTTAAAATACGTAAGTCGTTTTGTTCAACAAATTTGAGTAGATAACTCAGCAGTTGTTTGCATCAGAGCGACAATTTTTGAGATAGTTATTAAAAATGTTTAAAGGTTGTCAAACGTTGTTTCTCGTTGTATATCCTTTAATTCTAGAGTTAAATTGATAAAAAACGTGTACGAATTTGTTTAACGCATTTGTTTTGGTTACTCGACGTCTCCGTTCTCGTGTAGCCTACATATTGCGTTTTTTTTTTTTTAATTTGCTTACCGGGCTAAAGGTTAGCATGCTTAAAATACGTAAGTCGTTTTGTTCAACAAATTTAAGTAGATAACTCATCAGTTGTTTGCATCAGAGCGACAATTTTTGAGATAGTTATTAAAACTGTTTAAAGGTTGTCAAACGTTGTTTCTCGTTGTATATCCTTTAATTCTAGAGTTAAATTGATAAATAACGTGTACGAATTTGTTTAACACATTTGTTTTGGTTACTCGACGTCTCCGTTCTCGTGTAGCCTACATATTGCGTTTTTTTTTTTTAATTTGCTTACCGGGCTAAAGGTTAGCATGTTTAAAATACGTAAGTCGTTCTGTTCAACAAATTTGAGTAGATAACTCAGCAGTTGTTTGCATCAGAGCGACAATTTTTGAGATAGTTATTAAAACTGTTTAAAGGTTGTCAAACGTTGTTTCTCGTTGTATATCCTTTAATTCTAGAGTTAAATTGATAAATAACGTGTACGAATTTGTTTAACGCATTTGTTTTGGTTACTCGACGTCTCCGTTCTCGTGTAGCTTACATATTGCGTTTTTTTTTTAATTTCCTTACCGGGCTAAAGGTTAGCATGCTTAAAATACGTAAGTCGTTTTGTTCAACAAATTTGAGTAGATAACTCAGCAGTTGTTTGCATCAGAGCGACAATTTTTGAGATAGTTATTAAAACTGTTTAAAGGTTGTCAAACGTTGTTTCTCGTTGTATATCCTTTAATTCTAGAGTTAAATTGATAAATAACGTGTACGAATTTGTTTAACGCATTTGTTTTGGTTACTCGACGTCTCCGTTCTCGTGTAGCCTACATATTGCGTTTTTTTTTTTAATTTGCTTACCGGGCTAAAGGTTAGCATGCTTAAAATACGTAAGTCGTTTTGTTCAACAAATTTAAGTAGATAACTCATCAGTTGTTTGCATCAGAGCGACAATTTTTGAGATAGTTATTAAAACTGTTTAAAGTTGTCAAACGTTGTTTCTCGTTGTATGTCCTTTAATTCTAGAGTTAAATTGATAAATAACGTTTACGAATTTGTTTAACGCATTTGTTTTGGTTAGTCGACGCCTCCGTTCTCGTGTAGCCTACATATTGCGTTTTTTTTTTAATTTTCTTACCGGGATAAATGTTAGCATGCTTAAAATACGTAAGTCGTTTTGTTCAACAAATTTGAGTAGATAACTAAGCAGTTGTTTGCATCAGAGCGACAATTTTTGAGTTATTAAAACTGTTTAAAGGTTGTCAAACGTTGTTTCTCGTTGTATATCCTTTAATTCTAGAGTTAAATTGATAAATAACGTGTACGAATTTGTTTAACGCATTTGTTTTGGTTACTCGACGTCTCCGTTCTCGTGTAGCCTACATATTGCGTTTTTTTTTAAATTTGCTTACCGGGCTAAAGGTTAGCATGCTTAAAATACGTAAGTCGTTTTGTTCAACAAATTTAAGTAGATAACTCATCAGTTGTTTGCATCAGAGCGACAATTTTTGAGATAGTTATTAAAACTGTTTAAAGGTTGTCAAACGTTGTTTCTCGTTGTATATCCTTTAATTCTAGAGTTAAATTGATAAATAACGTTTAGGAATTTGTTTAACGCATTTGTTTTGGTTACTCGACGCCTCCGTTCTCGTGTAGCCTACATATTGCGTTTTTTTTTTAATTTGCTTACCGGGATAAAGGTTAGCATGCTTAAAATACGTAAGTCGTTTTGTTCAACAAATTTAAGTAGATAACTCATCAGTTGTTTGCATCAGAGCGACAATTTTTTAGTTATTAAAACTGTTTAAAGGTTGTCAAACGTTGTTTCTCGTTGTATATCCTTTAATTTTAGAGTTAAATTGATAAATAACGTGTACGAATTTGTTTAACGCATTTGTTTTGGTTACTCGACGTCTCCGTTCTCGTGTAGCCTACATATTGCGTTTTTTTTTAAATTTGCTTACCGGGCTAAAGGTTAGCATGCTTAAAATACGTAAGTCGTTTTGTTCAACAAATTTAAGTAGATAACTCATCAGTTGTTTGCATCAGAGCGACAATTATTGAGACAGTTATTAAAACTGTTTAAAGGTTGTCAAACGTTGTTTCTCGTTGTATATCCTTTAATTCTAGAGTTAAATTGATAAATAACGTTTAGGAATTTGTTTAACGCATTTGTTTTGGTTACTCGACGCCTCCGTTCTCGTGTAGCCTACATATTGCGTTTTTTTTTTAATTTGCTTAGTTATTAAAACTGTTTAAAGGTTGTCAAACGTTGTTTCTCGTTGTATATCCTTTAATTCTAGAGTTAAATTGATAAATAACGTGTACGAATTTGTTTAAACGCATTTGTTTTGGTTACTCGACGTCTCCGTTCTCGTGTAGCCTACATATTGCGTTTTTTTTTAATTTGCTTACCGGGCTAAAGGTTAGCATGCTTAAAATACGTAAGTCGTTTTGTTCAACAAATTTAAGTAGATAACTCATCAGTTGTTTTGCATCAGAGCGACAATTTTTGAGATAGTTATTAAAACTGTTTAAAGGTTGTCAAACGTTGTTTCTCGTTGTATATCCTTTAATTCTAGAGTTAAATTGATAAATAACGTTTACGAATTTGTTTAACGCATTTGTTTTGGTTACTCGACGCCTCCGCTCTCGTGTAGCCTACATATTGCGTTTTTTTTTTAATTTGCTTACCGGGATAAAGGTTAGCATGCTTAAAATACGTAAGTCGTTTTGTTCAACAAATTTAAGTAGATAACTCATCAGTTGTTTGCATCAGAGCGACAATTTTTGAGATAGTTATTAAAACTGTTTAAAGGTTGTCAAACGTTGTTTCTCGTTGTATATCCTTTAACTCTAGAGTTAAATTGACAAATAACGTGTACGAATTTGTTTAACGCATTTGTTTTGGTTACTCGACGTCTCCGATCTCGTGTAGCCTACATATTGCGTTTTTTTTTTAATTTGCTTACCGGGCTAAAGGTTAGCATGCTTAAAATACGTAAGTCGTTTTGTTCAACAAATTTGAGTAGATAACTCAGCAGTTGTTTGCATCAGAGCGACAATTTTTGAGATAGTTATTAAAACTGTTTAAAGGTTGTCAAACGTTGTTTCTCGTTGTATATCCTTTAATTCTAGAGTTAAATTCATAAATAACGTGTACGAATTTGTTTAACGCATTTGTTTTGGTTACTCAACGTCTCCGTTCTCGTGTAGCCTACATATTGCGTTTTTTTTTTTAATTTGCTTACCGGGCTAAAGGTTAGCATGCTTAAAATACGTAAGTCGTTTTTTTCAACAAATTTAAGTAGATAACTCATCAGTTGTTTGCATCAGAACGACAATTTTTGAGATAGTTATTAAAACTGTTTAAAGGTTGTCAAACGTTGTTTCTCGTTGTATATCCTTTAATTCTAGAGTTAAATTGATAAATAACGTTTACGAATTTGTTTAACGCATTTGTTTTGGTTACTCGACGTCTCCGTTCTCGTGTAGCCTACATATTGCGTTTTTTTTTTAATTTGCTTACCGGGCTAAAGGTTAGCATGCTTAAAATACGTAAGTCGTTTTGTTCAACAAATTTGAGTAGATAACTCAGCAGTTGTTTGCATCAGAGCGACAATTTTTGAGATAGTTATTAAAACTGTTTAAAGGTTGTCAAGTTGTTTCTCGTTGTATATCCTTTAATTCTAGAGTTAAATTGATAAAAAACGTTTACGAATTTGTTAACGCATTTTTTTTTGGTTACTCGACGTCTCCGTTCTCGTGTAGCCTACATATTGCGTTTTTTTTTTAATTTTGCTTACCGGGCTAAAGGTTAGCATGTTTGCAATACGTAAGTCGTTTTGTTCAACAAATTTGAGTAGATAACTCAGCAGTTGTTTGCATCAGAGCGACAGTTTTTGAGATAGTTATTAAAACTGTTTAAAGGTTGTCAAACGTTGTTTCTCGTTGTATATCCTTTAATTCTAGAGTTAAATGGATAAATAACGTGTACGAATTTGTTTAACGCATTTGTTTTGGTTACTCGACGTCTCCGTTCTCGTGTAGCCTACATATTGCGTTTTTTTTTAATTTGCTTACCGGGCTAAAGGTTAGCATGCTTAAAATACGTAAGTCGTTTTGTTCAACAAATTTGAGTAGATAACTCAGCAGTTGTTTGCATCAGAGCAACAATTTTTGAGATAGTTATTAAAACTGTTTAAAGGTTGTCAAACGTTGTTTCTCGTTTTATATCCTTTAATTCTAGAGTTAAATTGATAAATAACGTGTACGAATTTGTTTAACGCATTTGTTTTGGTTAATCGACGCCCTCCGTTCTCGTGTAGCCTACATATTGCGTTTTTTTTTAATTTGCTTACCGGGATAAAGGTTAGCATGCTTAAAATACGTAAGTCGTTTTGTTCAACAAATTTAAGTAGATAACTCATCAGTTGTTTGCATCAGAGCGACAATTTTTGAGATAGTTATTAAAACTGTTTAAAGGTTGTCAAACGTTGTTTCTCGTTGTATATCCTTTAATTCTAGAGTTAAATTGATAAATAACGTTTACGAATTTGTTTAACGCATTTGTTTTGGTTACTCGACGCCTCCGTTCTCGTGTAGCCTACATATTGCTTTTTTTTTTTAATTTGCTTACCGAGCTAAAGGTAAGCATGCTTAAAATACGTAAGTCGTTTTGTTCAAAAAATTTAAGTAGATAACTCATCAGTTGTTTGCATCAGAGCGACAATTTTTGAGATAGTTATTAAAACTGTTTAAAGGTTGTAAAACGTTGTTTCTCGTTGTATATCCTTTAATTCTAGAGTTAAATTGACAAATAACGTGTACGAATTTGTTTAACGCATTTCTTTTGGTTACTCGACGCCTCCGTTCTCGTGTAGCCTACATATTGCGTTTTTTTTTTAATTTGCTTACCGGGCTAAAGGTTAGCATGCTTAAAATGCGTAAGTCGTTTTGTTCTACAAATTTAAGTAGATAACTCATCAGTTGTTTGCATCAGAGCGACAATTTTTGAGATAGTTATTAAAACTGTTTAAAGGTTGTAAAACGTTGTTTCTCGTTGTATATCCTTTAATTCTAGAGTTAAATTGATAAATAACGTTTACGAATTTGTTTAACGCATTTGTTTTGGTTACTCGACGCCTCCGTTCTCGTGTAGCCTACATATTGCTTTTTTTTTTTTTAATTTGCTTACCGAGCTAAAGGTTAGCATGCTTAAAATACGTAAGTCGTTTTGTTCAACAAATTTAAGTAGATAACTCATCAGTTGTTTGCATGAGAGCGACAATTTTTGAGATAGTTATTAAAACTGTTTAAAGGTTGTCAAACGTTGTTTCTCGTTGTATATCCTTTAATTCTAGAGTTAGATTGATAAATAACGTGTACGAATTTGTTTAACGCATTTGTTTTGGTTACTCGACGTCTCCGTTCTCGTGTAGCCTACATATTGCGCTTTTTTTTAATTTGCTTACAGGGCTAAAGGTTAGCATGGTTAAAATACGTAAGTCGTTTTGTTCAACAAATTTAAGTAGATAACTCATCAGTTGTTTGCATTAGAGCGACAATTTTTGAGATAGTTATTAAAACTGTTTAAAGGTTGTCAAACGTTGTTTCTCGTTGTATATCCTTTAATTCTATAGTTAAATTGATAAATAACGTGTACGAATTTGTTTAACGCATTTGTTTTGATTACTCGACGTCTACGTTCTCGTGTAGCCTACATATTGCGTTTTTTTTTTAATTTGCTTACCGGGCTAAAGGTTAGCATGCTTAAAATACGTAAGTCGTTTTGTTCAACAAATTTGAGTAGATAACTCAGCAGTTGTTTGCATCAGAGCGACAATTTTTGAGATATTTATTAAAACTGTTAAAGGTTGTAAAACGTTGTTTCTCGTCGTATATCCTTTAATTCTAGAGTTAAATTGATAAATAACGTGTACGAATTTGTTTAACGCATTTCTTTTGGTTACTCGACGTCTCCGTTCTCGTGTAGCATACATATTGCTTTTTTTTTAATTTGCTTACCGAGCTAAAGGTTAGCATGCTCAAAATACGTAAGTCGTTTTTTTCAACAAATTTGAGTAGATAACTCAGCAGTTGTTTGCATCAGAGCGACAATTTTTGAGATAGTTATTAAAACTGTTTAAAGGTTGTCAAACGTTGTTTCTCGTTGTATATCCTTTAATTCTAGAGTTAAATTGATAAATAACGTTTACGAATTTGTTTAACGCATTTGTTTTGGTTACTCGACGTCTCCGTTCTCGTGTAGCCTACATATTGCGTTTTTTTTTTTAATTTGCTTACCGGGCTAAAGGTTAGCATGTTTAAAATACGTAAGTAGTTTTGTTCAACAAATTTGAGTAGATAACTCAGCAGTTGTTTGCATCAGAGCGACAATTTTTGAGATAGTTATTAAAACTGTTTAAAGGTTGTCAAACGTTTTTTCTCGTCGTATATCCTTTAATTCTAGAGTTAAATTGATAAATAACGTTTACGAATTTGTTTAACGCATTTGTTTTGGTTACTCGACGTCTCCGTTCTCGTGTAGCCAACTTATTGCGTTTTTTTTTAATTTGCTTACCGGGCTAAAGGTTAGCATGCTTAAAATACGTAAGTCGTTTTGTTCAACAAATGTTAGTAGATAACTCAGCAGTTGTTTGCATCAGAGTGACAATTTTTGAGATAGTTATTAAAACTGTTTAAAGGTTGTCAAACGTTGTTTCTCGTTGTATATCCTTTAATTCTAGAGTTAAATTGATAAATAACGTGTACGAATTTGTTTAACGCATTTGTTTTGGTTACTCGACGTCTCCGTTCTCGTGTAGCCTACATATTGCGTTTTTTTTAAATTTGCTTACCGGGCTAAAGGTTAGCATGCTTAAAATACGTAAGTCGTTTTGTTCAACAAATTTGAGTAGATAACTCAGCAGTTGTTTGCATCAGAGCGACAATTTTTGAAATAGTTATTAAAACGGTTTAAAGGTTGTCAAACGTTGTTTCTCGTTGTATATCCTTTAATTCTAGAGTTAAATTGATAAATAACGTGTACGAATTTGTTTAACGCATTTGTTTTGGTTACTCGACGTCTCCGTTCTCGTGTAGCCTACATATTGCGTTTTTTTTTAATTTGCTTACCGGGCTAAAGGTTAGCATGCTTAAAATACGTAAGTCGTTTTTTTCAACAAATTTAAGTAGATAACTCATCAGTTGTTTGCATCAGAGCGACAATTTTTGAGATAGTTATTAAAACTGTTTAAAGGTTGTCAAACGTTGTTTCTCGTTGTATATCCTTTAATTCTAGAGTTAAATTGATAAATAACGTGTACGAATTTGTTTAACGCATTTGTTTTGGTTACTCGACGTCTCCGATCTCGTGTAGCCTACATATTGCGTTTTTTTTTTAATTTGCTTACCGGGCTAAAGGTTAGCCTGCTTAAAATACGTAAGTCGTTTTGTTCAACAAATTTGAGTAGATAACTCAGCAGTTGTTTGCATCAGAGCGACAATTTTTGAGATATTTATTAAAACTGTTTAAAGGTTGTCAAACGTTGTTTCTCGTTGTATATCCTTTAATTCTAGAGTTAAATTGATAAATAACGTGTACGAATTTGTTTAACGCATTTGTTTTGGTTACTCGACGTCTCCGTTCTTGTGTAGCCTACATATTGCGTTTTTTTTTTTAATTTGCTTACCGGGCTAAAGGTTAGCATGCTTAAAATACGTAAGTCGTTTTTTTCAACAAATTTAAGTAGATAACTCATCAGTTGTTTGCATCAGAGCGACAATTTTTGAGATAGTTATTAAAACTGTTTAAAGGTTGTCAAACGTTGTTTCTCGTTGTATATCCTTTAATTCTAGAATTAAATTGATAAATAACGTTGACGAATTTGTTTAACGCATTTGTTTTGGTTACTCGACGTCTCCGTTCTCGTGTAGCCTACATATTGCGTTTTTTTTTTAATTTGCTTACCGGGCTAAAGGTTAGCATGCTTAAAATACGTAAGTCGTTTTGTTCAACAAATTTGAGTAGATAACTCAACAGTTGTTTGCATCAGAGCGACAATTTTTGAGATAGTTATTAAAACTGTTTAAAGGTTGTCAAAGGTTGTTTCTCGTTGTATATCCTTTAATTCTAGAGTTAAATTGACAAATAACGTTTACGAATTTGTTTAACGCATTTTGTTTTGGTTACTCGACGCCTCCGTTCTCGTGTAGCCTACATATTGCTTTTTTTTTTTAATTTGCTTACCGGGCTAAAGGTTAGCATGTTTGCAATACGTAAGTCGTTTTGTTCAACAAATTTGAGTAGATAACTCAGCAGTTGTTTGCATCAGAGCGACAATTTTTGAGATAGTTATTAAAACTGTTTAAAGGTTGTCGAACGTTGTTTCTCGTTGTATATCCTTTAATTCTAGAGTTAAATTTATAAATAACGTTTACGAATTTGTTTAACGCATTTGTTTTGGTTACTCGACGTCTCCGTTCTCGTGTAGCCTACATATTGCGTTTTTTTTTTAATTTGCTTACCGGGCTAAAGGTTAGCATGCTTAAAATACGTAAGTCGTTTTGTTCAACAAATTTGAGTAGATAACTCAGCAGTTGTTTGCATCAGAGCGACAATTTTTGCGATAGTTATTAAAACTGTTTAAAGGTTGTCAAACGTTGTTTCTCGTTGTATATCCTTTAATTCTAGAATTAAATTGATAAATAACGTTTACGAATTTGTTTAACGCATTTGTTTTGGTTACTCGACGTCTCCGTTCTCGTGTAGCCTACATATTGCGTTTTTTTTAATTTGCTTACCGGGCTAAAGGTTAGCATGCTTAAAATACGTAAGTCGTTTTGTTCAACAAATTTGAGTAGATAACTCAGCAGTTGTTTGCATCAGAGCGACAATTTTTGAGATAGTTATTAAAACTGTTTAAAGGTTGTCAAACGTTGTTTCTCGTTGTATATCCTTTAATTCTAGAGTTAAATTTATAAATAACGTTTACGAATTTGTTTAACGCATTTGTTTTGGTTACTCGACGTCTCCGTTCTCGTGTATCCTACATATTGCGTTTTTTTTTTTAATTTGCTTACCGGGCTAAAGGTTAGCATGCTTAAAATACGTAAGTCGTTTTGTTCAACAAATTTGAGTAGATAACTCAGCAGTTGTTTGCATCAGAGCGACAATTTTTGAGATAGTTATTAAAACTGTTTAAAGATTGTCAAACGTTGTTTCTCGTTGTATATCCTTTAATTCTAGAGTTAAATTGATAAAAAACGTTTACGAATTTGTTTAACGCATTTTTTTTTTGGTTACTCGACGTCTCCGTTCTCGTGTAGCCTACATATTGCGTTTTTTTTTTAATTTGCTTACCGGGCTAAAGGTTAGCATGTTTGCAATACGTAAGTCGTTTTGTTCAACAAATTTGAGTAGATAACTCAGCAGTTGTTTGCATCAGAGCGACAGTTTTTGAGATAGTTATTAAAACTGTTTAAAGGTTGTCAAACGTTGTTTCTCGTTGTATATCCTTTAATTCTAGAGTTAAATTGATAAATAACGTGTACGAATTTTTTTAACGCATTTGTTTTGGTTACTCGACGTCTCCGTTCTCGTGTAGCCTACATATTGCGTTTTTTTTTAATTTGCTTACCGGGCTAAAGGTTAGCATGCTTAAAATACGTAAGTCGTTTTGTTCAACAAATTTGAGTAGATAACTCAGCAGTTGTTTGCATCAGAGCGACAATTTTTGAGATAGTTATTAAAACTGTTTAAAGGTTGTCAAACGTTGTTTCTCGTTGTATATCCTTTAATTCTAGAGTTAAATTGATAAATAACCTGTACGAATTTGTTTAACGCATTTGTTTTGGTTACTCGACGTCTCCGTTCTCGTGTAGCCTACATATTGCGTTTTTTTTAAATTTGCTTACCGGGCTAAAGGTTAGCATGCTTAAAATACGTAAGTCGTTTTGTTCAACAAATTTGAGTAGATAACTCAGCAGTTGTTTGCATCAGAGCGACAATTTTTGAGATATTTATTAAAACTGTTTAAAGGTTGTAAAACGTTGTTTCTCGTTGTATATCCTTTAATTCTAGAGCTAAATTGATAAATAACGTGTAAGAATTTGTTTAACGCATTTCTTTTGGTTACTCAACGTCTCCGTTCTCGTGTAGCCTACATATTGCTTTTTTTTTTTAATTTGCTTACCGAGCTAAAGGTTAGCATGCTTAAAATACGTAAGTCGTTTTGTTCAACAAATTTAAGTAGGTATTTCATCAGTTGTTTTCATCAGAGCGATAATTTTTGAGATAGTTATTAAAACTGTTTAAAGGTTATAAAACGTTGTTTCTCGTCGTATATCCTTTAATTCTAGAGTTAAATTGATGCATAACGTGTACGAATTTGTTTAACGCATTTCTTTTGGTTACTCGACGTCTCCGTTCTCGTGTAGCCTACATATTGCTTTTTTTTTAATTTGCTTACCGAGTTAAAGGTTAGCATGTTCAAAATACGTAAGTCGTTTTTTTCAACAAATTTGAGTAGATAACTCAGCAGTTGTTTGCATCAGAGCGACAATTTTTGAGATAGTTATTAAAACTGTTTAAAGGTTGTCAAACGTTGTTTCTCGTTGTATATCCTTTAATTGTAGAGTTAAATTGATAAATAACGTTTACGAATTTGTTCAACGCATTTCTTTTGGTTACTCGACGTCTCCGTTCTCGTGTAGCCTACATATTGCTTTTTTTTTTAATTTGCTTACCGAGCTAAAGGTTAGCATGCTTAAAATACGTAAGTCGTTTTGTTCAACAAATTTAAGTAGATAACTCAGCAGTTGTTTGCATCAGAGCGACAATTTTTGAGATAGTTACTAAAACTGTTTAAAGGTTGTCAAACGTTGTTTCTCGTTGTATATCCTTTAATTCTAGAGTTAAGTTGATAAATAACGTTTACGAATTTGTCTAACGCATTTGTTTTGGTTACTCGACGTCTCCGTTCTCGTGTAGCCTACATATTGCGTTTTTTTTTTTAATTTGCTTACCGGGCTAAAGGTTAGCATGTTTAAAATACGTAAGTCGTTTTGTTCAACAAATTTGAGTAGATAACTCAGCAGTTGTTTGCATCAGAGCGACAATTTTTGAGATAGTTATTAAAACTGTTTAAAGGATGTCAAACGTTGTTTCTCGTTGTATATCCTTTAATTCTAGAGTTAAATTGATAAATAACGTTTACGAATTTGTTTAACGCATTTGTTTTGGTTACTCGACGTCTCCGTTCTCGTGTAGCCTACATATTGCGTTTTTTTTTTAATCTGCTTACCGGGCTAAAGGTTAGCATGTTTCAAATACGTAAGTAGTTTTGTTCAACAAATTTGAGTAGATAACTCAGCAGTTGTTTGCATCAGAGCGACAATTTTTGAGATAGTTATTAAAACTGTTTAAAGGTTGTCAAACGTTGTTTCTCGTTGTATATCCTTTAATTTTAGAGTTAAATTGATAAATAACGTTTACGAATTTGTCTAACGCATTTGTTTTGGTTACTCGACGTCTCCGTTCTCGTGTAGCGTACTTATTGCGTTTTTTTTTTAATTTGCTTACCGGGCTAAAGGTTAGCATGCTTAAAATACGTAAGTCGTTTTGTTCAACAAATGTGAGTAGATAACTCAGCAGTTGTTTGCATCAGAGTGACAATTTTTGAGATAGTTATTAAAACTGTTTAAAGGTTGTCAAACGTTGTTTCTCGTTGTATATCCTTTAATTCTAGAGTTAAATTGATAAATAATGTGTACGAATTTGTTTAACGCATTTGTTTTGGTTACTCGACGTCTCCGTTCTCGTGTAGCCTAAATATTGCGTTTTTTCTTAATTTGCTTACCGGGCTAAAGGTTAGCATGCTTAAAATACGTAAGTCGTTTTGTTCAACAAATTTGAGTAGATAACTCAGCAGTTGTTTGCATCAGAGCGACAATTTTTGAGATAGTTATTAAAACTGTTTAAAGGTTGTCAAACGTTGTTTCTCGTTGTATATCCTTTAATTCTAGAGTTAAATTGATAAATAACGTGTACGAATTTGTTTAACGCATTTGTTTTGTTTACTCGACGTCTCCGTTCTCGTGTAGCCTACATATTGCGTTTTTTTTTTAATTTGCTTACCGGGCTAAAGGTTAGCATGCTTAAAATACGTAAGTCGTTTTTTTCAACAAATTTAAGTAGATAACTCATCAGTTGTTTGCATCAGAGCGACAATTTTTGAGATAGTTATTAAAACTGTTTAAAGGTTGTCAAACGTTGTTTCTCGTTGTATATCCTTTAATTCTAGAGTTAAATTGATAAATAACGTGTACGAATTTGTTTAACGCATTTGTTTTGGTTACTCGACGTCTCCGATCTCGTGTAGCCTACATATTGCGTTTTTTTTTAATTTGCTTACCGGGCTAAAGTTTAGCCTGCTTAAAATACGTAAGTCGTTTTGTTCAACAAATTTGAGTAGATAACTCAGCAGTTGTTTGCATCAGAGCGACAATTTTTGAGATAGTTATTAAAACTGTTTAAAGGTTGTCAAACGTTGTTTCTGGTTGTATATCCTTTAATTCTAGAGTTAAATTGATAAATAACGTGTACGAATTTGTTTAACGCATTTGTTTTGGTTACTCGACGTCTCCGTTCTTGTGTAGCCTACATATTGCGTTTTTTTTTTAATTTGCTTACCGGGCTAAAGGTTAGCATGCTTAAAATACGTAAGTCGTTTTTTTCAACAAATTTAAGTAGATAACTCATCAGTTGTTTGCATCAGAGCGACAATTTTTGAGATAGTTATTAAAACTGTTTAAAGGTTGTCAAACGTTGTTTCTCGTTGTATATCCTTTAATTCTAGAGTTAAATTTATAAATAACGTTTACGAATTTGTTTAACGCATTTGTTTTGGTTACTCGACGGCTCCGTTCTCGTGTAGCCTACATATTGCGTTTTTTTTAATTTGCTTACCGGGCTAAAGGTTAGCATGCTTAAAATACGTAAGTCGTTTTGTTCAACAAATTTGAGTAGATAACTCAGCAGTTGTTTGCATCAGAGCGACAATTTTTGAGATAGTTATTAAAACTATTTAAAGGTTGTCAAACGTTGTTTCTCGTTGTATATCCTTTAATTCTAGAGTTAAATTGATAAATAACGTTTACGAATTTGTTTAACGCATTTGTTTTGGTTACTCGACGTCTCCGTTCTCGTGTAGCCTACATATTGCGTTTTTTTTTTAATTTGCTTACCGGGCTAAAGGTTAGCATGCTTAAAATACGTAAGTCGTTTTGTTCAACAAATTTGAGTAGATAACTCAGCAGTTGTTTGCATCAGAGCGACAATTTTTGAGATAGTTATTAAAACTGTTTAAAGGTTGTCAAACGTTGTTTCTCGTTGTATATCCTTTAATTCTAGAGTTAAATTGATAAATAACGTGTACGAATAAAGTTTAACGCATTTGTTTTGGTTACTCGACGCCTCCGTTCTCGTGTAGCCTACATATTGCGTTTTTTTTTTAATTTGCTTACCGGGATAAAGGTTAGCATGCTTAAAATACGTAAGTCGTTTTGTTCAACAAATTTAAGTAGATAACTCATCAGTTGTTTGCATCAGAGCGACAATTTTTGAAATAGTTATTAAAACTGTTTAAAGGTTGTTAAACGTTGTTTCTCGTTGTATATCCTTTAATTCTAGAGTTAAATTGATAAATAACGTTTCCGAATTTGTTTAACGCATTTGTTTTGGTTACTCGACGCCTCCGTTCTCGTGTAGCCTACATATTGCTTTTTTTTTTTAATTTGCTTACCGAGCTAAAGGTTAGCATGCTTAAAATACGTAAGTCGTTTTGTTCAACAAATTTAAGTAGATAACTCATCAGTTGTTTGCATCAGAGCGACAATTTTTGAGATAGTTATTAAAACTGTTTAAAGGTTGTAAAACGTTGTTTCTCGTTGTATATCCTTTAATTCTAGAGTTAAATTGATAAATAACGTGTACGAATTTGTTTAACGCATTTCTTTTGGTTACTCGACGCCTCCGTTCTCGTGTAGCCTACATATTGCGTTTTTTTTTTTAATTTGCTTACCGGGCTAAAGGTTAGCATGCTTAAAATACGTAAGTCGTTTTCTTCTACAAATTTAAGTAGATAACTCATCAGTTGTTTGCATCAGAGCGACAATTTTTGAGATAGTTATTAAAACTGTTTAAAGGTTGTAAAACGTTGTTTCTCGTTGTATATCCTTTAATTCTAGAGTTAAATTGATAAATAACGTTTACGAATTTGTTTAACGCATTTGTTTTGGTTACTCGACGCCTCCGTTCTCGTGTAGCCTACATATTGCTTTTTTTTTTTAATTTGCTTACCGAGCTAAAAGTTAGCATGCTTAAAATACGTAAGTCGTTTTGTTCAACAAATTTAAGTAGATAACTCATCAGTTGTTTGCATCAGAGCGACAATTTTTGAGATAGTTATTAAAACTGTTTAAAGGTTGTCAAACGTTGTTTCTCGTTGTATATCCTTTAATTCTAGAGTTAGACTGATAAATAACGTGTACGAATTTGTTTAACGCATTTGTTTTGGTTACTCGACGTCTCCGTTCTCGTGTAGCCTACATATTGCGTTTTTTTTTAATTTGCTTACCGGGCTAAAGGTTAGCATGGTTAAAATACGTAAGTCGTTTTGTTCAACAAATTTAAGTAGATAACTCATCAGTTGTTTGCATTAGAGCGACAATTTTTGAGATAGTTATTAAAACTGTTTAAAGGTTGTCAAACGTTGTTTCTCGTTGTATATCCTTTAATTCTAGAGTTAAATTGGTAAATAACGTGTACGAATTTGTTTAACGCATTTGTTTTGGTTACTCGACGTCTCCGTTCTCGTGTAGCCTACATATTGCGTTTTTTTTTTTAATTTGCTTACCGGGCTAAAGGTTAGCATGCTTAAAATACGTAAGTCGTTTTGTTCAACAAATTTGAGTAGATAACTCAGCAGTTGTTTGCATCAGAGCGACAATTTTTGAGATATTTATTAAAACTGTTTAAAGGTTGTAAAACGTTGTTTCTCGTTGTATATCCTTTAATTCTAGAGTTAAATTGATAAATAACGTGTACGAATTTGTTTAACGCATTTCTTTTGGTTACTCGACGTCTCCGTTCTCGTGTAGCCTACATATTGCTTTTTTTTTTAATTTGCTTACCGAGCTAAAGGTTAGCATGCTTAAAATTCGTAAGTCGTTTTGTTCAACAAATTTAAGTAGGTATTTCATCAGTTGTTTGCATCAGAGCGACAATTTTTAAGATAGTTATTAAAACTGTTTAAAGGTTGTAAAACGTTGTTTCTCGTTGTATATCCTTTAATTCTAGAGTTAAATTGATAAATAACGTGTACGAATTTGTTTAACGCATTTCTTTTGCTTACTCGACGTCTCCGTTCTCATGTAGCCTACATATTGCTTCTTTTTTTTTAATTTGCTTACCGAACTAAAGGTTAGCATGCTTAAAATACGTAAGTCGTTTTTTTCAACAAATTTGAGTAGATAACTCAGCAGTTGTTTGCATCAGAGCGACAATTTTTGAGAAAGTTATTAAAACTGTTTAAAGGTTGTCAAACGTTGTTTCTCGTTGTATATCCTTTAATTCTAGAGTTAAATTCATAAATAACGTGTACGAATTTGTTTAACGCATTTGTTTTGGTTACTCGACGTCTCCGTTCTCGTGTAGCCTACATATTGCGTTTTTTTTTTAATTTGCTTACCGGGCTAAAGGTTAGCATGCTTAAAATACGTAAGTCGTTTTGTTCAACAAATTTGAGTAGATAACTCAGTAGTTGTTTGCATCAGAGCGACAATTTTTGAGATAGTTATTAAAACTGTTTAAAGGTTGTCAAACGTTGTTTCTCGTTGTATATCCTTTAATTCTAGAGTTAAATTGATAAATAACGTGTACGAATTTGTTTAACGCATTTGTTTTGGTTACTCGACGTCTCCGTTCTCGTGTAGCCTACATATTGCGTTTTTTTTTTTAATTTGCTTACCGGGCTAAAGGTTAGCATGCTTAAAATACGTAAGTCGTTTTGTTCAACAAATTTGAGTAGATAACTCAGCAGTTGTTTGCATCAGAACGACAATTTTTGAGATAGTTATTAAAACTGTTTAAAGGTTGTCAAACGTTGTTTCTCGTTGTATATCCTTTAATTCTAGAGTTAAATTGATAAATAACGTGTACGAATTTGTTTAACGCATTTGTTTTGGTTACTCGACGCCTCCGTTCTCGTGTAGCCTACATATTGCGTTTTTTTTTTAATTTGCTTACCGGGATAAAGGTTAGCATGCTTAAAATACGTAAGTCGTTTTGTTCAACAAATTTAAGTAGATAACTCATCAGTTGTTTGCATCAGAGCGACAATTTTTGAGATAGTTATTAAAACTGTTTAAAGGTTGTCAAACGTTGTTTCTCGTTGTATATCCTTTAATTCTAGAGTTAAATTGATAAATAACGTTTACGAATTTGTTTAACGCATTTGTTTTGGTTACTCGACGCCTCCGTTCTCGTGTAGCTTACATATTGCTTTTTTTTTTTAATTTGCTTACCGAGCTAAAGGTTAGCATGCTTAAAATACGTAAGTCGTTTTGTTCACCAAATTTAAGTAGATAACTCATCAGTTGTTTGCATCAGAGCGACAATTTTTGAGATAGTTATTAAAACTGTTTAAAGGTTGTAAAACGTTGTTTCTCGTTGTATATCCTTTAATTCTAGAGTTAAATTGATAAATAACGTGTACGAATTTGTTTAACGCATTTCTTTTGGTTACTCGACGCCTCCGTTCTCGTGTAGCCTAGATATTGCGTTTTTTTTTTAATTTGCTTACCGGGCTAAAGGTTAGCATGCTTAAAATACGTAAGTCATTTTGTTCTACAAATTTAAGTAGATAACTCATCAGTTGTTTGCATCAGAGCGACAATTTTTGAGATAGTTATTAAAACTGTTTAAAGGTTGTAAAACGTTGTTTCTCGTTGTATATCCTTTTATTCTAGAGTTAAATTGATAAATAACGTTTACGAATTTGTTTAACGCATTTGTTTTGGTTACTCGACGCCTCCATTCTCGTGTAGCCTACATATTGCTTTTTTTTTTAAATTTGCTTACCGAGCTAAAGGTTAGCATGCTTAAAATACGTAAGTCGTTTTGTTCAACAAATTTAAGTAAATAACTCATCAGTCGTTTGCATCAGAGCGACAATTTTTGAGATAGTTATTAAAACTGTTTAAAGGTTGTCAAACGTTGTTTCTCGTTGTATATCCTTTAATTCTAGAGTTAAATTGATAAATAACGTGTACGAATTTGTTTAACGCATTTGTTTTGGTTACCCGACGTCTCCGTTCTCGTGTAGACTACATATTGCGTTTTTTTTTTTATTTTCTTACCGGGCTAAAGGTTAGCATGCTTAAAATACGTAAGTCGTTTTGTTCAACAAATTTAAGTAGATAACTCATCAGTTGTTTGCATCAGAGCGACAATTTTTGAGATAGTTATTAAAACTGTTTAAAGGTTGTCAAACGTTGTTTCTCGTTGTATATCCTTTAAATCTAGAGTTAAATTGATAAATAACGTTTACGAATTTGTTTAACGCATTTGTTTTGGTTACTCGACGCCTCCATTCTCGTGTAGCCTACATATTGTTTTTTTTTTTTAAATTTGCTTACCGAGCTAAAGGTTAGCATGCTTAAAATACGTAAGTCGTTTTGTTCAACAAATTTAAGTAGATAACTCATCAGTTGTTTGCATCAGAGCGACAATTTTTGAGATAGTTATTAAAACTGTTTAAAGGTTGTCAAACGTTGTTTCTCGTTGTATATCCTTTAATTCTAGAGTTAAATTGATAAATAACGTGTACGAATTTGTTTAACGCATTTGTTTTGGTTACTCGACGTCTCCGTTCTCGTGTAGCCTACATATTGCGTTTTTTTTTTTAATTTGCTTACCGGGCTAAAGGTTAGCATGCTAAAAATACGTAAGTCGTTTTGTTCAACAAATTTAAGTAGATAACTCATCAGTTGTTTGCATCAGAGCGACAATTTTTGAGATAGTTATTAAAACTGTTTAAAGGTTGTCAAACGTTGTTTCTCGTTGTATATCCTTTAATTCTAGAGTTAAATTGATAAATAACGTGTACGAATTTGTTTAACGCATTTGTTTTGGTTACTCGACGCCTCCGTTCTCGTGTAGCTTACATATTGCTTTTTTTTTTAATTTGCTTACCGAGCTAAAGGTTAGCATGCTTAAAATACGTAAGTCGTTTTGTTCAACAAATTTAAGTAGATAACTCATCAGTTGTTTGCATCAGAGCGACAATTTTTGAGATAGTTATTAAAACTGTTTAAAGGTTGTAAAACGTTGTTTCTCGTTGTATATCCTTTAATTCTAGAGTTAAATTGATAAATAACGTGTACGAATTTGTTTAACGCATTTCTTTTGGTTACTCGACGCCTCCGTTCTCGTGTAGCCTAGATATTGCGTTTTTTTTTTTAATTTGCTTACCGGGCTAAAGGTTAGCATGCTTAAAATACGTAAGTCGTTTTGTTCTACAAATTTAAGTAGATAACTCATCAGTTGTTTGCATCAGAGCGACAATTTTTGAGATAGTTATTAAAACTGTTTAAAGGTTGTAAAACGTTGTTTCTCGTTGTATATCCTTTTCTTCTAGAAATAAATTGATAAATAACGTTTACGAATTTGTTTAACGCATTTGTTTTGGTTACTCGACGCCTCCATTCTCGTGTAGCCTACATATTGCTTTTTTTTTTTAAATTTGCTTACCGAGCTAAAGGTTAGCATGCTTAAAATACGTAAGTCGTTTTGTTCAACAAATTTAAGTAAATAACTCATCAGTCGTTTGCATCAGAGCGACAATTTTTGAGATAGTTATTAAAACAGTTTAAAGGTTGTCAAGCGTTGTTTCTCGTTGTATATCCTTTAATTCTAGAGTTAAATTGATAAATAACGTGTACGAATTTGTTTAACGCATTTGTTTTGGTTACTCGACGTCTCCGTTCTCGTGTAGACTACATATTGCGTTTTTTTTTTTATTTTCTTACCGGGCTAAAGGTTAGCATGCTTAAAATACGTAAGTCGTTTTGTTCAACAAATTTAAGTAGATAACTCATCAGTTGTTTGCATCAGAGCGACAATTTTTGAGATAGTTATTAAAACTGTTTAAAGGTTGTCAAACGTTGTTTCTCGTTGTATATCCTTTAATTCTAGAGTTAAATTGATAAATAACGTTTACGAATTTGTTTAACGCATTTGTTTTGGTTACTCGACGCCTCCATTCTCGTGTAGCCTACATATTGCTTTTTTTTTTAAATTTGCTTACCGAGCTAAAGGTTAGCATGCTTAAAATACGTAAGTCGTTTTGTTCAACAAATTTAAGTAGATAACTCATCAGTTGTTTGCATCAGAGCGACAATTTTTGAGATAGTTATTAAAACTGTTTAAAGGTTGTCAAACGTTGTTTCTCGTTGTATATCCTTTAATTCTAGAGTTAAATTGATAAATAACGTGTACGAATTTGTTTAACGCATTTGTTTTGGTTACTCGACGTCTCCGTTCTCGTGTAGCCTACATATTGCGTTTTTTTTTAAATTTGCTTACCGGGCTAAAGGTTAGCATGCTTAAAATACGTAAGTCGTTTTGTTCAACAAATTTAAGTAGATAACTCATCAGTTGTTTGCATCAGAGCGACAATTTTTGAGATAGTTATTAAAACTGTTTAAAGGTTGTCAAACGTTGTTTCTCGTTGTATATCCTTTAATTCTAGAGTTAAATTGATAAATAACGTGTACGAATTGTTTAACGCATTTGTTTTGGTTACTCGACGTCTCCGTTTTCGTGTAGCCTACATATTGCGTTTTTTTTTTTAATTTGCTTACCGGGCTAAAGGTTAGCATGTTTGAAATACGTAAGTCGTTTTGTTCAACAAATTTGAGTAGATAACTCAGCAGTTGTTTGCATCAGAGCGACAATTTTTGAGATATTTATTAAAACTGTTTAAAGGTTGTAAAACGTTGTTTCTCGTTGTATATCCTTTAATTCTAGAGTTAAATTGATAAATAACGTGTACGAATTTGTTTAACGCATTTCTTTTGGTTACTCGACGTCTCCGTTCTCGTGTAGCCTACATATTGCTTTTTTTTTTAATTTGCTTACCGAGCTAAAGGTTAGCATGCTTAAAATTCGTAAGTCGTTTTGTTCAACAAATTTAAGTAGGTATTTCATCAGTTGTTTGCATCAGAGCGACAATTTTTAAGATAGTTATTAAAACTGTTTAAAGGTTGTAAAACGTTGTTTCTCGTTGTATATCCTTTAATTCTAGAGTTAAATTGATAAATAACGTGTACGAATTTGTTTAACGCATTTCTTTTGCTTACTCGACGTCTCCGTTCTCATGTAGCCTACATATTGCTTCTTTTTTTTTAATTTGCTTACCGAACTAAAGGTTAGCATGCTTAAAATACGTAAGTCGTTTTTTTCAACAAATTTGAGTAGATAACTCAGCAGTTGTTTGCATCAGAGCGACAATTTTTGAGAAAGTTATTAAAACTGTTTAAAGGTTGTCAAACGTTGTTTCTCGTTGTATATCCTTTAATTCTAGAGTTAAATTCATAAATAACGTGTACGAATTTGTTTAACGCATTTGTTTTGGTTACTCGACGTCTCCGTTCTCGTGTAGCCTACATATTGCGTTTTTTTTTTAATTTGCTTACCGGGCTAAAGGTTAGCATGCTTAAAATACGTAAGTCGTTTTGTTCAACAAATTTGAGTAGATAACTCAGTAGTTGTTTGCATCAGAGCGACAATTTTTGAGATAGTTATTAAAACTGTTTAAAGGTTGTCAAACGTTGTTTCTCGTTGTATATCCTTTAATTCTAGAGTTAAATTGATAAATAACGTGTACGAATTTGTTTAACGCATTTGTTTTGGTTACTCGACGTCTCCGTTCTCGTGTAGCCTACATATTGCGTTTTTTTTTTTAATTTGCTTACCGGGCTAAAGGTTAGCATGCTTAAAATACGTAAGTCGTTTTGTTCAACAAATTTGAGTAGATAACTCAGCAGTTGTTTGCATCAGAACGACAATTTTTGAGATAGTTATTAAAACTGTTTAAAGGTTGTCAAACGTTGTTTCTCGTTGTATATCCTTTAATTCTAGAGTTAAATTGATAAATAACGTGTACGAATTTGTTTAACGCATTTGTTTTGGTTACTCGACGCCTCCGTTCTCGTGTAGCCTACATATTGCGTTTTTTTTTTAATTTGCTTACCGGGATAAAGGTTAGCATGCTTAAAATACGTAAGTCGTTTTGTTCAACAAATTTAAGTAGATAACTCATCAGTTGTTTGCATCAGAGCGACAATTTTTGAGATAGTTATTAAAACTGTTTAAAGGTTGTCAAACGTTGTTTCTCGTTGTATATCCTTTAATTCTAGAGTTAAATTGATAAATAACGTTTACGAATTTGTTTAACGCATTTGTTTTGGTTACTCGACGCCTCCGTTCTCGTGTAGCTTACATATTGCTTTTTTTTTTTAATTTGCTTACCGAGCTAAAGGTTAGCATGCTTAAAATACGTAAGTCGTTTTGTTCACCAAATTTAAGTAGATAACTCATCAGTTGTTTGCATCAGAGCGACAATTTTTGAGATAGTTATTAAAACTGTTTAAAGGTTGTAAAACGTTGTTTCTCGTTGTATATCCTTTAATTCTAGAGTTAAATTGATAAATAACGTGTACGAATTTGTTTAACGCATTTCTTTTGGTTACTCGACGCCTCCGTTCTCGTGTAGCCTAGATATTGCGTTTTTTTTTTAATTTGCTTACCGGGCTAAAGGTTAGCATGCTTAAAATACGTAAGTCATTTTGTTCTACAAATTTAAGTAGATAACTCATCAGTTGTTTGCATCAGAGCGACAATTTTTGAGATAGTTATTAAAACTGTTTAAAGGTTGTAAAACGTTGTTTCTCGTTGTATATCCTTTTATTCTAGAGTTAAATTGATAAATAACGTTTACGAATTTGTTTAACGCATTTGTTTTGGTTACTCGACGCCTCCATTCTCGTGTAGCCTACATATTGCTTTTTTTTTTAAATTTGCTTACCGAGCTAAAGGTTAGCATGCTTAAAATACGTAAGTCGTTTTGTTCAACAAATTTAAGTAAATAACTCATCAGTCGTTTGCATCAGAGCGACAATTTTTGAGATAGTTATTAAAACTGTTTAAAGGTTGTCAAACGTTGTTTCTCGTTGTATATCCTTTAATTCTAGAGTTAAATTGATAAATAACGTGTACGAATTTGTTTAACGCATTTGTTTTGGTTACCCGACGTCTCCGTTCTCGTGTAGACTACATATTGCGTTTTTTTTTTTATTTTCTTACCGGGCTAAAGGTTAGCATGCTTAAAATACGTAAGTCGTTTTGTTCAACAAATTTAAGTAGATAACTCATCAGTTGTTTGCATCAGAGCGACAATTTTTGAGATAGTTATTAAAACTGTTTAAAGGTTGTCAAACGTTGTTTCTCGTTGTATATCCTTTAAATCTAGAGTTAAATTGATAAATAACGTTTACGAATTTGTTTAACGCATTTGTTTTGGTTACTCGACGCCTCCATTCTCGTGTAGCCTACATATTGTTTTTTTTTTTTAAATTTGCTTACCGAGCTAAAGGTTAGCATGCTTAAAATACGTAAGTCGTTTTGTTCAACAAATTTAAGTAGATAACTCATCAGTTGTTTGCATCAGAGCGACAATTTTTGAGATAGTTATTAAAACTGTTTAAAGGTTGTCAAACGTTGTTTCTCGTTGTATATCCTTTAATTCTAGAGTTAAATTGATAAATAACGTGTACGAATTTGTTTAACGCATTTGTTTTGGTTACTCGACGTCTCCGTTCTCGTGTAGCCTACATATTGCGTTTTTTTTTTTTAATTTGCTTACCGGGCTAAAGGTTAGCATGCTAAAAATACGTAAGTCGTTTTGTTCAACAAATTTAAGTAGATAACTCATCAGTTGTTTGCATCAGAGCGACAATTTTTGAGATAGTTATTAAAACTGTTTAAAGGTTGTCAAACGTTGTTTCTCGTTGTATATCCTTTAATTCTAGAGTTAAATTGATAAATAACGTGTACGAATTTGTTTAACGCATTTGTTTTGGTTACTCGACGCCTCCGTTCTCGTGTAGCTTACATATTGCTTTTTTTTTTAATTTGCTTACCGAGCTAAAGGTTAGCATGCTTAAAATACGTAAGTCGTTTTGTTCAACAAATTTAAGTAGATAACTCATCAGTTGTTTGCATCAGAGCGACAATTTTTGAGATAGTTATTAAAACTGTTTAAAGGTTGTAAAACGTTGTTTCTCGTTGTATATCCTTTAATTCTAGAGTTAAATTGATAAATAACGTGTACGAATTTGTTTAACGCATTTCTTTTGGTTACTCGACGCCTCCGTTCTCGTGTAGCCTAGATATTGCGTTTTTTTTTTTAATTTGCTTACCGGGCTAAAGGTTAGCATGCTTAAAATACGTAAGTCGTTTTGTTCTACAAATTTAAGTAGATAACTCATCAGTTGTTTGCATCAGAGCGACAATTTTTGAGATAGTTATTAAAACTGTTTAAAGGTTGTAAAACGTTGTTTCTCGTTGTATATCCTTTTCTTCTAGAAATAAATTGATAAATAACGTTTACGAATTTGTTTAACGCATTTGTTTTGGTTACTCGACGCCTCCATTCTCGTGTAGCCTACATATTGCTTTTTTTTTTTAAATTTGCTTACCGAGCTAAAGGTTAGCATGCTTAAAATGCGTAAGTCGTTTTGTTCAACAAATTTAAGTAAATAACTCATCAGTCGTTTGCATCAGAGCGACAATTTTTGAGATAGTTATTAAAACAGTTTAAAGGTTGTCAAGCGTTGTTTCTCGTTGTATATCCTTTAATTCTAGAGTTAAATTGATAAATAACGTGTACGAATTTGTTTAACGCATTTGTTTTGGTTACTCGACGTCTCCGTTCTCGTGTAGACTACATATTGCGTTTTTTTTTTTATTTTCTTACCGGGCTAAAGGTTAGCATGCTTAAAATACGTAAGTCGTTTTGTTCAACAAATTTAAGTAGATAACTCATCAGTTGTTTGCATCAGAGCGACAATTTTTGAGATAGTTATTAAAACTGTTTAAAGGTTGTCAAACGTTGTTTCTCGTTGTATATCCTTTAATTCTAGAGTTAAATTGATAAATAACGTTTACGAATTTGTTTAACGCATTTGTTTTGGTTACTCGACGCCTCCATTCTCGTGTAGCCTACATATTGCTTTTTTTTTTAAATTTGCTTACCGAGCTAAAGGTTAGCATGCTTAAAATACGTAAGTCGTTTTGTTCAACAAATTTAAGTAGATAACTCATCAGTTGTTTGCATCAGAGCGACAATTTTTGAGATAGTTATTAAAACTGTTTAAAGGTTGTCAAACGTTGTTTCTCGTTGTATATCCTTTAATTCTAGAGTTAAATTGATAAATAACGTGTACGAATTTGTTTAACGCATTTGTTTTGGTTACTCGACGTCTCCGTTCTCGTGTAGCCTACATATTGCGTTTTTTTTTAAATTTGCTTACCGGGCTAAAGGTTAGCATGCTTAAAATACGTAAGTCGTTTTGTTCAACAAATTTAAGTAGATAACTCATCAGTTGTTTGCATCAGAGCGACAATTTTTGAGATAGTTATTAAAACTGTTTAAAGGTTGTCAAACGTTGTTTCTCGTTGTATATCCTTTAATTCTAGAGTTAAATTGATAAATAACGTGTACGAATTGTTTAACGCATTTGTTTTGGTTACTCGACGTCTCCGTTTTCGTGTAGCCTACATATTGCGTTTTTTTTTTTAATTTGCTTACCGGGCTAAAGGTTAGCATGTTTGAAATACGTAAGTCGTTTTGTTCAACAAATTTGAGTAGATAACTCAGCAGTTGTTTGCATCAGAGCGACAATTTTTGAGATAGTTATTAAAACTGTTTAAAGGTTGTCAAACGTTGTTTCTCGTTGTATATCCTTTAATTCTAGAGTTAAATTGATAAAAAACGTGTACGAATTTGTTTAACGCATTTGTTTTGGTTACTCGACGCCTCCGTTCTCGTGTAGCCTACATATTGCGTTTTTTTTAAATTTGCTTACCGGGATAAAGGTTAGCATGCTTAAAATACGTAAGTCGTTTTGTTCAACAAATTTAAGTAGATAACTCATCAGTTGTTTGCATCAGAGCGACAATTTTTGAGATTGTTATTAAAACTGTTTAAAGGTTGTTAAACGTTGTTTCTCGTTGTATATCCTTTAATTCTAGAGTTAAATTGATAAATAACGTGTACGAATTTGTTTAACGAATTTCTTTTGGTTACTCGACGTCTCCGTTCTCGTGTAGCCTACATATTGCTTTTTTTTTTTTTAATTTGCTTACCGAGCTAAAGGTTAGCATGCTTAAAATACGTAAGTCGTTTTGTTCAACAAATTTAAGTAGATAACTCATCAGTTGTTTGCATCAGAGCGACAATTTTTGAGATAGTTATTAAAACTGTTTAAAGGTTGTAAAACGTTGTTTCTCGTTGTATATCCTTTAGTTCTAGAATTAAATTGATAAATAACGTGTACGAATTTGTTTAACGCATTTCTTTTGGTTACTCGACGTCTCCGTTCTCGTGTAGCCTACATATTGCTTTTTTTTTTAATTTGCTTACCGAGCTAAAGGTTAGCATGCTTAAAATACGTAAGTCGTTTTGTTCAACAAATTTAAGTAGATAACTCATCAGTTGTTTGCATCAGAGCGACAATTTTTGAGATAGTTATTAAAACTGTTTAAAGTTTGTAAAGCGTTGTTTCTCGTTGTATATCCTTTAATTCTAGAGTTAAATTGATAAATAACGTGTACGAATTTGTTTAACGCATTTCTTTTGGTTACTCGACGTCTCCGTTCTCGTGTAGCCTACATATTGCGTTTTTTTTTTAATTTGCTTACCGGGCTAAAGGTTAGCATGCTTAAAATACGTAAGTCGTTTTGTTCAACAAATTTAAGTAGATAACTCATCAGTTGTTTGCATCAGAGCGACAATTTTTGAGATAGTTATTAAAACTATTTAAAGGTTGTCAAACGATGTTTCTCGTTGTATATCCTTTAATTCTAGAGTTAAATTGATATATAACGTGTACGAATTTGTTTAACGCATTTGTTTTGGTTACTCGACGTCTCCGTTCTCGTGTAGCCTACATATTGCGTTTTTTTTTAATTTGCTTACCGGGCTAAAGGTTAGCATGCTTAAAATACGTAAGTCGTTTTGTTCAACAAATTTGAGTAGATAACTCAGCAGTTGTTTGCATCAGAGCGACAATTTTTGAGATAGTTATTAAAACTGTTTAAAGGTTGTCAAACGTTGTTTCTCTTTGTATATCCTTTAATTCTAGAGTTAAATTGATAAATAACGTGTACGAATTTGTTTAACGCATTTGTTTTGGTTACTCGACGTCTCCGTTCTCGTGTAGCCTACATATTGCGTTTTTTTTTTAATTTGCTTACCGGGCTAAAGGTTAGCATGCTTAAAATACGTAAGTCGTTTTGTTCAACAAATTTAAGTAGATAACTCATCAGTTGTTTGCATCAGAGCGACAATTTTTGAGATAGTTATTAAAACTGTTTAAAGGTTGTCAAACGTTGTTTCTCGTTGTATATCCTTTAATTCTAGAGTTAAATTGATAAATAACGTTTACGAATTTGTTTAACGCATTTGTTTTGGTTACTCGACGCCTCCGTTCTCGTGTAGCCTACATATTACCGGGATAAAGGTTAGCATGCTTAAAATACGTAAGTCGTTTTGTTCAACAAATTTAAGTAAATAACTCATCAGTCGTTTGCATCAGAGCGACAATTTTTGAGATAGTTATTAAAACAGTTTAAAGGTTGTCAAACGTTGTTTCTCGTTGTATATCCTTTAATTCTAGAGTTAAATTGATAAATAACGTGTACGAATTTGTTTAACGCATTTGTTTTGGTTACTCGACGTCTCCGTTCTCGTGTAGACTACATATTGCGTTTTTTTTTTTTATTTTCTTACCGGGCTAAAGGTTAGCATGCTTAAAATACGTAAGTCGTTTTGTTCAACAAATTTAAGTAGATAACTCATCAGTTGTTTGCATCAGAGCGACAATTTTTGAGATAGTTATTAAAACTGTTTAAAGGTTGTCAAACGTTGTTTCTCGTTGTATATCCTTTAACTCTAGAGTTAAATTGAAAAATAACGTTTACGAATTTGTTTAACGCATTTGTTTTGGTTACTCGACGCCTCCATTCTCGTGTAGCCTACATATTGCTTTTTTTTTTAAATTTGCTTACCGAGCTAAAGGTTAGCATGCTTAAAATACGTAAGTCGTTTTGTTCAACAAATTTAAGTAGATAACTCATCAGTTGTTTGCATCAGAGCGACAATTTTTGAGATAGTTATTAAAACTGTTTAAAGGTTGTCAAACGTTGTTTCTCGTTGTATATCCTTTAATTCTAGAGTTAAATTGATAAATAACGTGTACGAATTTGTTTAACGCATTTGTTTTGGTTACTCGACGTCTCCGTTCTCGTGTAGCCTACATATTGCGTTTTTTTTTAAATTTGCTTACCGGGCTAAAGGTTAGCATGCTTAAAATACGTAAGTCGTTTTGTTCAACAAATTTAAGTAGATAACTCATCAGTTGTTTGCATCAGAGCGACAATTTTTGAGATAGTTATTAAAACTGTTTAAAGGTTGTCAAACGTTGTTTCTCGTTGTATATCCTTTAATTCTAGAGTTAAATTGATAAATAACGTGTAAGAATTTGTTTAACGCATTTGTTTTGGTTACTCGACGTCTCCGTTCTCGTGTAGACTACATATTGCGTTTTTTTTTTTATTTTCTTACCGGGCTAAAGGTTAGCATGCTTAAAATACGTAAGTCGTTTTGTTCAACAAATTTGAGTAGATAACTCAGCAGTTGTTTGCATCAGAGCGACAATTTTTTGAGATAGTTATTAAAACTGTTTAAAGGTTGTAAAACGTTGTTTCTCGTTGTATATCCTTTAATTCTAGAGTTAAATTGATAAATAACGTTTACGAATTTGTTTAACGCATTTCTTTTGGTTACTCGACGTCTCCGTTCTCGTGTAGCCTACATATTGCGTTTTTTTTTTTTTAATTTGCTTACCGGGCTAAAGGTTAGCATGCTTAAAATACGTAAGTCGTTTTGTTCAACAAATTTGAGTAGATAACTCAGCAGTTGTTTCCATCAGAGCGACAATTTGTGAGATAGTTTTTAAAACTCTTTAAAGGTTGTCAAACGTTGTTTCTCGTTGTATATCCTTTAATTCTAGAGTTAAATTGATAAATAACGTGTACGAATTGTTTAACGCATTTGTTTTGGTTACTCGACGTCTCCGTTTTCGTGTAGCCTACATATTGCTTTTTTTTTTAATTTGCTTACCGAGCTAAAGGTTAGCATGCTTAAAATACGTAAGTCGTTTTGTTCAACAAATTTAAGTAGATAACTCATCAGTTGTTTGCATCAGAGCGACAATTTTTGAGATAGTTATTAAAACTGTTTAAAGTTTGTAAAGCGTTGTTTCTCGTTGTATATCCTTTAATTCGAGAGTTAAATTGATAAATAACGTGTACGAATTTGTTTAACGCATTTCTTTTGGTTACTCGACGTCTCCGTTCTCGTGTAGCCTACATATTGCGTTTTTTTTTTAATTTGCTTACCGGGCTAAAGGTTAGCATGCTTAAAATACGTAAGTCGTTTTGTTCAACAAATTTAAGTAGATAACTCATCAGTTGTTTGCATCAGAGCGACAATTTTTTGAGATAGTTATTAAAACTGTTTAAAGGTTGTAAAACGTTGTTTCTCGTTGTATATCCTTTAATTCTAGAGTTAAATTGATAAATAACGTTTACGAATTTGTTTAACGCATTTCTTTTGGTTACTCGACGTCTCCGTTCTCGTGTAGCCTACATATTGCGTTTTTTTTTTTTTAATTTGCTTACCGGGCTAAAGGTTAGCATGCTTAAAATACGTAAGTCGTTTTGTTCAACAAATTTGAGTAGATAACTCAGCAGTTGTTTGCATCAGAGCGACAATTTTTTGAGATAGTTATTAAAACTGTTTAAAGGTTGTAAAACGTTGTTTCTCGTTGTATATCCTTTAGTTCTAGAATTAAATTGATAAATAACGTGTACGAATTTGTTTAACGCATTTCTTTTGGTTACTCGACGTCTCCGTTCTCGTGTAGCCTACATATTGCTTTTTTTTTTTAATTTGCTTACCGAGCTAAAGGTTAGCATGCTTAAAATACGTAAGTCGTTTTGTTCAACAAATTTAAGTAGATAACTCATCAGTTGTTTGCATCAGAGCGACAATTTTTGAGATAGTTATTAAAACTGTTTAAAGTTTGTAAAGCGTTGTTTCTCGTTGTATATCCTTTAATTCGAGAGTTAAATTGATAAATAACGTGTACGAATTTGTTTAACGCATTTCTTTTGGTTACTCGACGTCTCCGTTCTCGTGTAGCCTACATATTGCGTTTTTTTTTTAATTTGCTTACCGGGCTAAAGGTTAGCATGCTTAAAATACGTAAGTCGTTTTGTTCAACAAATTTAAGTAGATAACTCATCAGTTGTTTGCATCAGAGCGACAATTTTTGAGATAGTTATTAAAACTATTTAAAGGTTGTCAAACGATGTTTCTCGTTGTATATCCTTTAATTCTAGAGTTAAATTGATATATAACGTGTACGAATTTGTTTAACGCATTTGTTTTGGTTACTCGACGTCTCCGTTCTCGTGTAGCCTACATATTGCGTTTTTTTTTTAATTTGCTTACCGGGCTAAAGGTTAGCATGCTTAAAATACGTAAGTCGTTTTGTTCAACAAATTTGAGTAGATAACTCAGCAGTTGTTTGCATCAGAGCGACAATTTTTGAGATAGTTATTAAAACTGTTTAAAGGTTGTCAAACGTTGTTTCTCGTTGTATATCCTTTAATTCTAGAGTTAAATTGATAAATAACGTGTACGAATTTGTTTAACGCATTTGTTTTGGTTACTCGACGTCTCCGTTCTCGTGTAGCCTACATATTGGGTTTTTTTTTTTTTAATTTGCTTACCGGGCTAAAGGTTAGCATGCTTAAAATACGTAAGCCGTTTTGTTCAATAAATTTGAGTAGATAACTCAGCAGTTGTTTGCATCAGAGCGGCAATTTTTGAGATAGTTATTAAAACTGTTTAAAGGTTGTCAAACGTTGTTTCTCGTTGTATATCCTTTAATTCTATAGTTAAATTGATAAATAACGTGTACGAATTTGTTTAACGCATTTGTTTTGGTTACTCGACGTCTCCGTTCTCGTGTAGCCTACATATTGCGTTTTTTTTTTTAATTTGCTTACCGGGCTAAAGGTTAGCATGCTTAAAATACGTAAGTCGTTTTGTTCAACAAATTTAAGTAGATAAATCATCAGTTGTTTGCATCAGAGCGACAATTTTTGAGATAGTTATTAAAACTGGTTAAGGGTTGTCAAACGTTGTTTCTCGTTGTATATCCTTTAATTCTAGAGTTAAATTGATAAATAACGTTTACGAATTTGTTTAACGCATTTGTTTTGGTTACTCGACGCCTCCGTTCTTGTGTAGCCTACATATTGCGTTTTTTTTTAATTTGCTTACCGGGCTAAAGGTTAGCATGCTTAAAATACGTAAGTCGTTTTGTTCAACAAATTTGAGTAGATAACTCAGCAGTTGTTTGCATCAGAGCGACAATTTTTGAGATAGTTATTAAAACTGTTTAAAGGTTGTAAAACGTTGTTTCTCGTTGTATATCCTTTAATTCTAGAGTTAAATTGATAAATAACGTGTACGAATTTGTTTAACGCATTTCTTTTGGTTACTCGACGTCTGCGTTCTCGTGTAGCCTACATATTGCTTTTTTTTTTTTTAATTTGCTTACCGAGCTAAAGGTTAGCATGCTTAAAATACGTAAGTCGTTTTGTTCAACAAATTTAAGTAGATAACTCATCAGTTGTTTGCATCAGAGCGACAATTTTTGAGATAGTTATTAAAACTGTTTAAAGGTTGTAAAACGTTGTTTCTCGTTGTATATCCTTTAATTCTAGAGTTAGATTGATAAATAACGTGTACGAATTTGTTTAACGCATTTCTTTTGGTTACTCGACGTCTCCGTTCTCGTGTAGCCTACATATTGCTTTTTTTTTTTAATTTGCTTACCGAGCTAAAGGTTAGCATGCTTAAAATACGTAAGTCGTTTTGTTCAACAAATTTAAGTAGATAACTCATCAGTTGTTTGCATCAGAGCGACAATTTTTGAGATAGTTATTAAAACTGTTTAAAGGTTGTAAAACGTTGTTTCTCGTTGTATATCCTTTAATTCTAGAGTTAAATTGATAAATAACGTGTACGAATTTGTTTAACGCATTTCTTTTGGTTACTCGACGTCTCCGTTCTCGTGTAGCCTACATATTGCGTTTTTTTTTTTTAATTTGCTTACCGGGCTAAAGGTTAGCATGCTTAAAATACGTAAGTCGTTTTGTTCAACAAATTTAAGTAGATAACTCATCAGTTGTTTGCATCAGAGCGACAATTTTTGAGATAGTTATTAAAATTATTTAAAGGTTGTCAAACGATGTTTCTCGTTGTATATCCTTTAATTCTAGAGTTAAATTGATAAATAACGTGTACGAATTTGTTTAACGCATTTGTTTTGGTTACTCGACGTCTCCGTTCTCGTGTAGCCTACATATTGCGTTGTTTTTTTTTAATTTGCTTACCGGGATAAAGGTTAGCATGCTTAAAATACGTAAGTCGTTTTGTTCAACAAATTTGAGTAGATAATTCAGCAGTTGTTTGCATCAGAGCGACAATTTTTGAGATAGTTATTAAAACTGTTTAAAGGTTGTCAAACGTTGTTTCTCGTTGTATATCCTTTAATTCTAGAGTTAAATTGATAAATAACGTGTACGAATTTGTTTAACGCATTTGTTTTGGTTACTCGACGTCTCCGTTCTCGTGTAGCCTACATATTGCGTTTTTTTTTTTTAATTTGCTTACCGGGCTAAAGGTTAGCATGCTTAAAATACGTAAGTCGTTTTGTTCAACAAATTTGAGTAGATAACTCAGCAATTGTTTGCATCAGAGCGACAATTTTTGAGATAGTTATTAAAACTGTTTAAAGTTTGTCAAACGTTGTTTCTCGTTGTATATCCTTTAATTCTAGAGTTAAATTGATAAATAACGTGTACGAATTTGTTTAACGCATTTGTTTTGGTTACTCGACGTCTCCGTTCTCGTGTAGCCTACATATTGCGTTTTTTTTTAATTTGCTTACCGGGCTAAAGGTTAGCATGCTTAAAATACGTAAGTCGTTTTGTTCAACAAATTTAAGTAGATAACTCATCAGTTGTTTGCATCAGAGCGACAATTTTTGAGATAGTTATTAAAACTGTTTAAAGGTTGTCAAACGTTGTTTCTTGTTGTATATCCTTTAATTCTAGAGTTAAATTGATAAATAACGTTTACGAATTTGTTTAACGCATTTGTTTTGGTTACTCGACGCCTCCGTTCTCGTGTAGCCTACATATTGCGTTTTTTTTTTAATTTGCTTACCGGGATAAAGGTTAGCATGCTTAAAATACGTAAGTCGTTTTGTTCTACAAATTTAAGTAGATAACTCATCAGTTGTTTGCATCAGAGCGACAATTTTTGAGATAGTTATTAAAACTGTTTAAAGGTTGTAAAACGTTGTTTCTCGTTGTATATCCTTTAATTCTAAAGTTAAATTGATAAATAACGTGTACGAATTTGTTTAACGCATTTCTTTTGGTTACTCGACGTCTCCGTTCTCGTGTAGCCTTCATATTGCTTTTTTTTTTTAATTTGCTTACCGAGCTAAAGGTTAGCATGCTTAAAATACGTAAGTCGTTTTGTTCAACAAATTTAAGTAGATAACTCATCAGTTGTTTGCATCAGAGCGACAATTTTTGAGATAGTTATTAAAACTGTTTAAAGGTTGTCAAACGTTGTTTCTCGTTGTATATCCTTTAATTCTAGAGTTAAATTGATAAATAACGTGTACGAATTTGTTTAACGCATTTGTTTTGGTTACTCGACGTCTCCGTTCTCGTGTAGCCTACATATTGCGTTTTTTTTTTTAATTTGCTTACCGGGCTAAAGGTTAGCATGCTTAAAATACGTAAGTCGTTTTGTTCAACAAATTTGAGTAGATAACTCAGCAGTTGTTTGCATCAGAGCGACAATTTTTGAGATAGTTATTAAAACTGTTTAAAGGTTGTCAAACGTTGTTTCTCGTTGTATATCCTTTAATTCTAGAGTTAAATTGATAAATAACGTGTACGAATTTGTTTAACGCTGTTGTTACTCGACGTCTCCGTTCTCGTGTAGCCTACATATTCCGTTTTTTTTTTAATTTGCTTACCGGGCTAAAGGTTAGCATGCTTAAAATACGTAAGTCGTTTTGTTCAACAAATTTAAGTAGATAACTCATCAGTTCTTTGCATCAGAGCGACAATTTTTGAGATAGTTATTAAAACTGTTTAAAGGTTGTCAAACGTTGTTTCTCGTTGTATATCCTTTAATTCTAGAGTTAAATTGATAAATAACGTTTACGAATTTGTTTAACGCATTTGTTTTGGTTACTCGACGCCTCCGTTCTCGTGTAGCCTACATATTGCGTTTTTTTTTTAATTTGCTTACCGGGATAAAGGTTAGCATGCTTAAAATACGTAAGTCGTTTTGTTCTACAAATTTAAGTAGATAACTCATCAGTTATTTGCATCAGAGCGACAATTTTTGAGATAGTTATTAAAACTGTTTAAAGGTTGTCAAACGTTGTTTCTCGTTGTATATCCTTTAATTCTAGAGTTAAATTGATAAATACCGTGTACGAATTTGTTTAACGCATTTTTTTTTGGTTACTCGACGTCTCCGTTCTCGTGTAGCCTACATATTGCGTTTTTTTTTTAATTTGCTTACCGGGCTAAAGGTTAGCATGCTTAAAATACGTAAGTCGTTTTGTTCAACAAATTTGAGTAGATAACTCAGCAGTTGTTTGCATCAGAGCAACATTTTTTGAGATAGTTATTAAAACTGTTTAAAGGTTGTCAAACGTTGTTTCTCGTTGTATATCCTTTAATTCTAGAGTTAAATTGATAAATAACGTTTACGAATTTGTATAACGCATTTGTTTTGGTTACTCGACGTCTCCGGTCTCGTGTAGCCTACATATTGCGTTTTTTTTTTTTAATTTGCTTACCGGGCTAAAGGTTAGCATGTTTAAAATACGTAAGTCGTTTTGTTCAACAAATTTGGGTAGATAACTCAGCAGTTGTTTGCATCAGAGCGACAATTTTTGAGATAGTTATTAAAACTGTTTAAAGGTTGTCAAACGTTGTTTCTCGTTGTATATCCTTTAATTCTAGAGTTAAATTGATAAATAACGTGTACGAATTTGTTTAACGCATTTGTTTTGGTTACTCGACGTCTCCGTTCTCGTGTAGCCTATATATTGCGTTTTTTTTTTAATTTGCTTACCGGGCTAAAGGTTAGCATGCTTAAAATACGTAAGTCGTTTTGTTCAACAAATTTGAGTAGATAACTCAGCAGTTGTTTGCATCAGAGCGACAATTTTTGAGATAGTTATTAAAACTTTTTAAAGGATGTAAAACGTTGTTTCTCGTTGTATATCCGTTAATTCTAGAGTTAAATTGATAAATAACGTGTACGAATTTGTTTAACGCATTTGTTTTGGTTACTCGACGTCTCCGTTCTCGTGTAGCCTACATATTGCGTTTTTTTTTTTTAATTTGCTTACCGGGCTAAAGGTTATCATGCTTAAAATACGTAAGTCGTTTTGTTCAACAAATTTAAGTAGATAACTCAGCAGATGTTTGCATCAGAGCGACAATTTTTGAGATAGTTATTAAAACTGTTTAAAGGTTGTCAAACGTTGTTTCTCGTGGTATATCCTTTAATTCTAGAGTTAAATTGATAAATAACGTGTACGAATTTGTTTAACGCATTTGTTTTGGTTACTCGACGTCTCCGTTCTCGTGTAGCCTACATATTGCGTTTTTTTTTAATTTGCTTACCGGGCTAAAGGTTAGCATGCTTAAAATACTTAAGTTTTTTTGTTCAACAAATTTGAGTAGATAACTCAGCAGTTGTTTGCATCAGAGCGACAATTTTTGAGATAGTTATTCAAACTGTTTAAAGGTTGTCAAACGTTGTTTCTCGTTGTATATCCTTTAATTCTAGAGTCAAATTGATAAATAACGTGTACGAATTTGTTTAACGCATTTGTTTTGGTTACTCGACGTCTCCGTTCTCGTGTAGCCTACATATTGCGTTTTTTTTTAAGTTGCTTACCGGGCTAAAGGTTAGCATGCTTTAAATACGTAAGTCGTTTTGTTCAACAAATTTAAGTAGATAACTCATCAGTTGTTTGCATCAGAGCGACAATTTTTGAGATAGTTATTAAAACTGTTTAAAGGTTGTCAAACGTTGTTTCTCGTTGTATATCCTTTAATTCTAGAGTTAAATTGATAAATAACGTTTACGAATTTGTTTAACGGATTTGTTTTGGTTACTCGACGCCTCCGTTCTCGTGTAGCCTACATATTGCGTTTTTTTTAAATTTGCTTACCGGGATAAAGGTTAGCATGCTTAAAATACGTAAGTCGTTTTGTTCAACAAATTTAAGCAGATAACTCATCAGTTGTTTGCATCAGAACGACAATTTTTGAGATAGTTATTAAAACTGTTTAAAGGTTGCCAAACATTCTTTCTCGTTGTATATCCTTTAATTCTAGAGTTAAATTGATAAATAACGTTTACGAATTTGTTTAACGCATTTGTTTTGGTTACTCGACGTCTCCGTTCTCGTGTAGCCTACATATTGCGTTTTTTTTTTAATTTGCTTACCGAGCTAAAGGTTAGCATGCTTAAAATACGTAAGTTGTTTTGTTCAACAAATTTGAGTAGATAACTCAGCAGTTGTTTGCATCAGAGCGACAATTTTTGAGATAGTTATTAAAACTGTTTAAAGGTTGTCAAACGTTGTTTCTCGTTGTATATCCTTTAATTCTAGAGTTAAATTGATAAATAACGTGTACGAATTTGTTTAACGCATTTGTTTTGGTTACTCGACGTCTCCGTTCTCGTGTAGCCTACATATTGCGTTTTTTTTTAATTTGCTTACCGAGCTAAAGGTTAGCATGCTTAAAATACGTAAGTCGTTTTGTTCAACAAATTTAAGTAGATAACTCATCAGTTGTTTGCATCAGAGCGACAATTTTTGAGATAGTTATTAAAACTGTTTAAAGGTTGTCAAACGTTGTTTCTCGTTGTATATCCTTTAATTCTAGAGTTAAAGTGATAAATAACGTGTACGAATTTGTTTAACGCATTTGTTTTGGTTACTCGACGTCTCCGTTCTCGTGTAGCCTACATATTGCGTTTTTTTTTTAATTTGCTTACCGGGCTAAAGGTTAGCATGCTTAAAATACGTAAGTCGTTTTGTTCAACAAATTTGAGTAGATAACTCAGCAGTTGTTTGCATCAGAGCGACAATTTTTGAGATAGTTATTAAAACTGTTTAAAGGTTGTCAAACGTTGTTTCTCGTTGTATATCCTTTAATTCTAGAGTTAAATTGATAAATAACGTGTACGAATTTGTTTAACGCATTTCTTTTGGTTACTCGTCGTCTCCGTTCTCGTGTAGCCTACATATTGCTTTTTTTTTTTAATTTGCTTACCGAGCTAAAGGTTAGCATACTTAAAATACGTAAGCCGTTTTGTTCAAAAAAATTAAGTAGATAACTCATCAGTTGTTTGCATCAGAGCGACAATTTTTGAGATAGTTATTAAAACTGTTTAAAGGTTGTCAAACGTTGTTTCTCGTTGTATATCCTTTAATTCTAGAGTTAAATTGATAAATAACGTGTACGAATTTGTTTAACGCATTTCTTTTGGTTACTCGTCGTCTCCGTTCTCGTGTAGCCTACATATTGCGTTTTTTTTTTAATTTGCTTACCGGGCTAAAGGTTAGCATGCTTAAAATACGTAAGACGTTTTGTTCAACAAATTTAAGAAGATAACTCATCAGTTGTTTGCATCAGAGCGACAATTTTTGAGATAGTTATTAAAACTGTTTAAAGGTTGTCAAACGTTGTTTCTCGTTGTATATCCTTTAATTCTAGAGTTAAATTGATAAATAACTTGTACTAATTTGTTTAACGCATTTGTTTTGGTTACTCGACGTCTCCGTTCTCGTGTAGCCTACATATTGCTTTTTTTTTTTAATTTGCTTACCGGGATAAAGGTTAGCATGCTTAAAATACGTAAGTCGTTTTGTTCAACAAATTTAAGTAGATAACTCATCAGTTGTTTGCATCAGAGCAACAATTTTTGAGATAGTTATTAAAACTGTTTAAAGGTTGTCAAACGTTGTTTCTCGTTGTATATCCTTTAATTCTAGAGTTAAATTGATAAATAACGTTTACGAATTTGTTTAACTCATTTGTTTTGGTTACTCGACGCCTCCGTTCTCGTGTAGCCTACATATTGCGTTTTTTTTTTAATTTGCTTACCGGGCTAAAGGTTAGCATGCTTAAAATACGTAAGTCGTTTTGTTCAACAAATTTAAGTAGATAACTCTTCAGTTGTTTGCATCAGAGCGACAATTTTTGAGATAGTTATTAAAACTGTTTAAAGGTTGTAAAACGTTGTTTCTCGTTGTATATCCTTTAATTCTAGAGTTAAATTGATAAATAACGTTTACGAATTTGTTTAACGCATTTCTTTTGGTTACTCGACGTCTCCGTTCTCGTGTAGCCTACATATTGCTTTTTTTTTTTAATTTGCTTACCGAGCTAAAGGTTTGCATGCTTAAAATACGTAAGTCGTTTTGTTCAACAAATTTAAGTAGATAACTCATCAGTTGTTTGCATCAGAGCGACAATTTTTGAGATAGTTATTAAAACTGTTTAAAGGTTGTCAAACGTTGTTTCTCGTTGTATATCCTTTAATTCTAGAGTTAAATTGATAAATAACATGTACGAATTTGTTTAACGCATTTGTTTTGGTTACTCGACGTCTCCGTTCTCGTGTAGCCTACATATTGCGTTTTTTTTTTTAATTTGCTTACCGAGCTAAAGGTTAGCATGCTTAAAATACGTAAGTCGTTTTGTTCAACAAATTTAAGTAGATAACTCATCAGTTGTTTGCATCAGAGCGACAATTTTTGAGATAGTTATTAAAACTGTTTAAAGGTTGTCAAACGTTGTTTCTCGTTTTATATCCTTAAATTCTAGAGTTAAATTGATAAATAACATGTACGAATTTGTTTAACGCATTTGTTTTGGTTACTCGACGTCTCCGTTCTCGTGTAGCCTACATATTGCGTTTTTTTTTCAATTTGCTTACGAGCTAAAGGTTAGCATGCTTAAAATACGTAAGTCGTTTTGTTCAACAAATTTGAGTAGATAACTCAGCAGTTGTTTGCATCAGAGCGACAATTTTTGAGATAGTTATTAAAACTGTTTAAAGGTTGTCAAACGTTGTTTCTCGTTGTATATCCTTTAATTCTAGAGGTAAATTGATAAATAACGTGTACGAATTTGTTTAACGCATTTCTTTTGGTTACTCGCCGTCTCCGTTCTCGTGTAGCCTACATATTGCTTTTTTTTTTAATTTGCTTACTGAGCTAAAGGTTAGCATGCTTAAAATACGTAAGTCGTTTTGTTCAAAAAAATTAAGTAGATAACTCATCAGTTGTTTGCATCAGAGCGACAATTTTTGAGATAGTTATTAAAACTGTTTAAAGGTTGTCAAACGTTGTTTCTCGTTGTATATCCTCTAATTCTAGAGTTAAATTGATAAATAACGTGTACGAATTTGTTTAACGCATTTGTTTTGGTTACTCGACGTCTCGGTTCTCGTGTAGCCTACATATTGCGTTTTTTTTTAATTTGCTTACCGGGCTAAAGGTTAGCATGCTTAAAATACGTAAGTCGCTTTGTTCAACAAATTTTAGTAGATAACTCAGCAGTTGTTTCCATCAGAGCGACAATTTTTGAGATAGTTATTAAAACTGTTTAAAGGTTGTCAAACGTTGTTTCTCGTTGTATATCCTTTAATTCTAGAGTTAAATTGATAAATACCGTGTACGAATTTGTTTAACGCATTTGTTTTGGTTACTCGACGTCTCCGTTCTCGTGTAGCCTACATATTGCGTTTTTTTTTTTTATTTGCTTACCGGGATAAAGGTTAGCATGCTTAAAATACGTAAGTCGTTTTGTTCAACAAATTTAAGAAGATAACTCATCAGTTGTTTGCATCAGAGCGACAATTTTTGAGATAGTTATTAAAACTGTTTAAAGGTTGTCAAACGTTGTTTCTCGTTGTATATCCTTTAATTCTAGAGTTAAATTGATAAATAACGTTTACGAATTTGTTTAACGCATTTGTTTTGGTTACTCGACGCCTCCGTTCTCGTATAGCCTACATATTGCGTTTTTTTTTTTTAATTTGCTTACCGGGCTAAAGGTTAGCATGCTTAAAATACGTAAGTCGTTTTGTTCAACAAATTTAAGTAGATAACTCATCAGTTGTTTGCATCAGAGCGACAATTTTTGAGATAGTTATTACAACTATTTAAAGGTTGTCAAACGATGTTTCTCGTTGTATATCCTTTAATTCTAGAGTTAAATTGATAAATAACGTGTACGAATTTGTTTAACGCATTTGTTTTGGTTACTCGACGTCTCCGTTCTCGTGTAGCCTACATATTGCGTTTTTTTTTAATTTGCTTACCGGGCTAAAGGTTAGCATGCTTAAAATACGTAAGTCGTTTCGTTCAACAAATTTGAGTAGATAACTCATCAGTTGTTTGCATCAGAGCGACAATTTTTGAGATAGTTATTAAAACAGTTTAAAGGTTGTCAAACGTTGTTTCTCGTTGTATATCCTTTAATTCTAGAGTTAAATTGATAAATAACGTTTACGAATTTGTTTAACGCATTTGTTTTGGTTACTCGACGCCTCCGTTCTCGTGTAGCCTACATATTGCTTTTTTTTTTTAATTTGCTTACCGGGCTAAAGGTTAGCATGCTTAAAATACGTAAGTCGTTTTGTTCAACAAATTTAAGTAGATAACTCATCAGTTGTTTGCATCAGAGCGACAATTTTTGAGATAGTTATTAAAACTATTTAAAGGTTGTCAAACGATGTTTCTCGTTGTATATCCTTTAATTCTAGAGTTAAATTGATAAATAACGTGTACGAATTTGTTTAACGCATTTGTTTTGGTTACTCGACGTCTCCGTTCTCGTGTAGCCTACATATTTCGTTTTTTTTTTAATTTGCTTACCGGGCTAAAGGTTAGCATGCTTAAAATACGTAAGTCGTTTTGTTCAACAAATTTGAGTAGATAACTCATCAGTTGTTTGCATCAGAGCGACAATTTTTGAGATAGTTATTAAAACTGTTTAAAGGTTGTCAAACGTTGTTTCTCGTTGTATATCCTTTAATTCTAGAGTTAAATTGATAAATAACGTGTACGAATTTGTTTAACGCATTTCTTTTGGTTACTCGACGTCTCCGTTCTCGTGTAGCCTACATATTGCGTTTTTTTTTTTAATTTGCTTACCGGGCTAAAGGTTAGCATGCTTAAAATACGTAAGTCGTTTCGTTCAACAAATTTGAGTAGATAACTCATCAGTTGTTTGCATCAGAGCGACAATTTTTGAGATAGTTATTAAAACTGTTTAAAGATTGTAAAACGTTGTTTCTCGTTGTATATCCTTTAATTCTAGAGTTAAATTGATAAATAACGTGTACGAATTTGTTTAATGCATTTCTTTTGGTTACTCGACGTCTCCGTTCTCGTGTAGCCTACATATTGCTTTTTTTTTTTAATTTGCTTACCGGGATAAAGGTTAGCATGCTTAAAATACGTAAGTCGTTTTGTTCAACAAATTTAAGAAGATAACTCATCAGTTGTTTGCATCAGAGCGACAATTTTTGAGATAGTTATTAAAACTGTTTAAAGGTTGTCAAACGTTGTTTCTCGTTGTATATCCTTTAATTCTAGAGTTAAATTGATAAATAACGTTTACGAATTTGTTTAACGCATTTGTTTTGGTTACTCGACGTCTCCGTTCTCGTGTAGCCTACATATTGCGTTTTTTTTTTTAATTTGCTTACCGGGCTAAAGGTTAGCATGTTTAAAATACGTAAGTCGTTTTGTTCAACAAATTTAAGTAGATAACTCAGCAGTTGTTTGCATCAGAGCGACAATTTTTGAGATAGTTATTAAAACTGTTTAAAGGTTGTCAAACGTTGTTTCTCGTTGTATATCCTTTAATTCTAGAGTTAAATTGATAAATAACGTGTACGAATTTGTTTAACGCATTTGATTTGGTTACTCGACGTCTCCGTTCTCGTGTAGCCTACATATTGCATTTTTTTTTTTAATTTGCTTACCGGGCTAAAGGTTAGCATGCTTAAAATACGTAAGTCGTTTTGTTCAACAAATTTGAGTAGATAACTCAGCAGTTGTTTGCATCAGAGCGACAATTTTTGAGATAGTTATTAAAACTGTTTAAAGGTTGTCAAACGTTGCTTCTCGTTGTATATCCTTTAATTCTAGAGTTAAATTGATAAATAACGTGTACGAATTTGTTTAACGCATTTGTTTTGGTTACTCGACGTCTCCGTTCTCGTGTAGCCTACATATTGCGTTTTTTTTTTTTATTTGCTTACCGGGCTAAAGGTTAGCATGCTTAAAATACGTAAGTCGTTTTGTTCAACAAATTTAAGTAGATAAGTCATCAGTTGTTTGCATCAGAGCGACAATTTTTGAGATAGTTATTAAAACTGTTTAAAGGTTGTCAAACGTTGTTTCTGGTTGTATATCCTTTAATTCTAGAGTTAAATTGATAAATAACGTGTACGAATTTGTTTAACGCATTTGTTATGGTTACTCGACGTCTCCGTTCTCGTGTAGCCTACATATTGCTTTTTTTTTTAATTTGCTTACCGGGCTAAAGGTTAGCATGCTTAAAATACGTAAGTCGTTTTGTTCAACAAATTTGAGTAGATAACTCAGCAGTTGTTTGCATCAGAGCGACAATTTTTGAGATAGTTATTAAAACTGTTTAAAGGTTGTCAAACGTTGTTTCTCGTTGTATATCCTTTAATTCTAGAGTTAAATTGATAAATAACGTGTACGAATTTGTTTAACGCATTTGTTTTGGTTACTCGACGTCTCCGTTCTCGTGTAGCCTACATATTGCGTTTTTTTTTTAATTTGCTTACCGGGCTAAAGGTTAGCATGCTTAAAATACGTAAGTCGTTTTGTTCAACAAATTTGAGTAGATAACTCAGCAGTTGTTTGCATCAGAGCGACAATTTTTGAGATAGTTATTAAAACTGTTTAAAGGTTGTCAAACGTTGTTTCTCGTTGTATATCCTTTAATTCTAGAGTTAAATTGATAAATAACGTGTACGAATTTGTTTAACGCATTTCTTTTGGTTACTCGACGTCTCCGTTCTCGTGTAGCCTACATATTGCTTTTTTTTTTTTAATTTGCTTACCGAGCTAAAGGTTAGCATGCTTAAAATACGTAAGTCGTTTTGTTCAAAAAAATTAAGTAGATAACTCATCAGTTGTTTGCATCAGAGCGACAATTTTTGAGATAGTTATTAAAACTGTTTAAAGGTTGTCAAACGTTGTTTCTCGTTGTATATCCTCTAATTCTAGAGTTAAATTGATAAATAACGTGTACGAATTTGTTTAACGCATTTGTTTTGGTTACTCGACGTCTCGGTTCTCGTGTAGCCTACATATTGCGTTTTTTTTTTTTTAATTTGCTTACCGGGCTAAAGGTTAGCATGCTTAAAATACGTAAGTCGTTTTGTTCAACAAATTTGAGTAGATAACTCAGCAGTTGTTTCCATCAGAGCGACAATTTTTGAGATAGTTATTAAAACTGTTTAAAGGTTGTCAAACGTTGTTTCTCGTTGTATATCCTTTAATTCTAGAGTTAAATTGATAAATACCGTGTACGAATTTGTTTAACGCATTTGTTTTGGTTACTCGACGTCTCCGTTCTCGTGTAGCCTACATATTGCGTTTTTTTTTAATTTGCTTACCGGGCTAAAGGTTAGCATGCTTAAAATACGTAAGTCGTTTTGTTCAACAAATTTGAGTAGATAACTCAGCAGTTGTTTGCATCAGAGCGACAATTTTTGAGATAGTTATTAAAACTGTTTAAAGGTTGTCAAACGTTGTTTCTCGTTGTATATCCTTTAATTCTAGAGTTAAATTGATAAATACCGTGTACGAATTTGTTTAACGCATTTGTTTTGGTTACTCGACGTCTCCGTTCTCGTGTAGCCTACATATTGCGTTTTTTTTTAATTTGCTTACCGGGATAAAGGTTAGCATGCTTAAAATACGTAAGTCGTTTTGCTCAACAAATTTAAGTAGATAACTCATCAGTTGTTTGCATCAGAGCGACAATTTTTGAGATAGTTATTATAACTGTTTAAAGGTTGTCAAACGTTGTTTCTCGTTGTATATCCTTTAATTCTAGAGTTAAATTGATAAATAACGTTTACGAATTTGTTTAACGCATTTGTTTTGGTTACTCGACGCCTCCGTTCTCGTGTAGCCTACATATTGCGTTTTTTTTTTAATTTGCTTACCGGGATAAAGGTTAGCATGCTTAAAATACGTAAGTCGTTTTGTTCAACAAATTTAAGTAGATAACTCATCAGTTGTTTGCATCAGAGCGACAATTTTTGAGATAGTTATTAAAACTGTTTAAAAGTTGTCAAACGTTGTTTCTCGTTGTATATCATTTAATTCTAGAGTTAAATTGATAAATAACGTTTACGAATTTGTTTAACGCATTTGTTTTGGTTACTCGACGCCTCCGTTCTCGTGTAGCCTACATATTGCATTTTTTTTTTAATTTGCTTACCGGGATAAAGGTTAGCATGCTTAAAATACGTAAGTCATTTTGTTCTACAAATTTAAGTAGATAACTCATCAGTTGTTTGCATCAGAGCGCCAATTTTTGAGATAGTTATTAAAACTGTTTAAAGGTTGTCAAACGTTGTTTCTCGTTGTATATCCTTTAATTCTAGAGTTAAATTGATAAATAACGTGTACGAATTTGTTTAACGCATTTGTTTTGGTTACTCGACGTCTCCGTTCTCGTGTAGCCTACATATTGCGTTTTTTTTTTAATTTGCTTACCGGGCTAAAGTTTAGCATGCTTAAAATACGTAAGTCGTTTTGTTCAACAAATTTGAGTAGATAACTCAACAGTTGTTTGCATCAGAGCGACAATTTTTGAGATAGTTATTAAAACTGTTTAAAGGTTGTCAAACGTTGTTTCTCGTTGTATATCCTTTAATTCTAGAGTTAAATTCATAAATAACGTGTACGAATTTGTTTAACGCATTTGTTTTGGTTACTCGACGTCTCCGTTCTCGTGTAGCCTACATATTGCGTTTTTTTTTAATTTGCTTACCGGGCTAAAGGTTAGCATGCTTAAAATACTTAAGTCGTTTTGTTCAACAAATTTAAGTAGATAACTCATCAGTTGTTTGCATCAGAGCGACAATTTTTGAGATAGTTATTAAAACTGTTTAAAGGTTGTCAAACGTTGTTTCTCGTTGTATATCCTTTAATTCTAGAGTTAAATTGATAAATAACGTTTACGAATTTGTTTAACGCATTTGTTTTGGTTACTCGACGCCTCCGTTCTCGTGTAGCCTACATATTGCGGTTTTTTTTTAATTTGCTTACCGGGCTAAAGGTTAGCATGCTTAAAATACGTAAGTCGTTTTGTTCAACAAATTTAAGCAGATAACTCATCAGTTGTTTGCATCAGAGCGACAATTTTTGAGATAGTTATTAAAACTGTTTAAAGGTTGTCAAACGTTGTTTCTCGTTGTATATCCTTTAACTCTAGAGTTAAATTGATAAATACCGTGTACGAATTTGTTTAACGCATTTGTTTTGGTTACTCGACGTCTCCGTTCTCTTGTAGCCTACATATTGCGTTTTTTTTTTAATTTGCTTACCGGGATAAAGGTTAGCATGCTTAAAATACGTAAGTCGTTTTGTTCAACAAATTTAAGTAGATAACTCATCAGTTGTTTGCATCAGAGCGACAATTTTTGAGATAGTTATTAAAACTGTTTAAAGGTTGTCAAACGTTGTTTCTCGTTGTATATCCTTTAATTCTAGAGTTAAATTGATAAATAACGTTTACGAATTTGTTTAACGCATTTGTTTTGGTTACTCGACGTCTCCGTTCTCGTGTAGCCTACATATTGCGTTTTTTTTTTAATTTGCTTACCGAGCTAAAGGTTAGCATGCTTAAAATACGTAAGTCGTTTTGTTCAACAAATTTAAGTAGATAACTCATCAGTTGTTTGCATCAGAGCGACAATTTTTGAGATAGTTATTAAAACTGTTTAAAAGTTGTAAAACGTTGTTTCTCGTTGTATATCCTTTAATTCTAGAGTTAAATTGATAGATAACGTGTACGAATTTGTTTAACGCATTTGTTTTGGTTACTCGATGTCTCCGTTCTCGTGTAGCCTACATATTGCGTTTTTTTTTAATTTGCTTACCGGGCTAAAGGTTAGCATGCTTAAAATACGTAAGCCGTTTTGTTCAACAAATTTGAGTAGATAACTCAGCAGTTGTTTGCATTAGAGCGACAATTTTTGAGATAGTTATTAAAACTGTTTAAAGGTTGTCAAACGTTGTTTCTCGTTGTATATCCTCTAATTCTAGAGTTAAATTGATAAATAACGTGTACGAATTTGTTTAACGCATTTGTTTTGGTTACTCGACGTCTCGGTTCTCGTGTAGCCTACATATTGCGTTTTTTTTTTTTAATTTGCTTACCGGGCTAAAGGTTAGCATGCTTAAAATACGTAAGTCGTTTTGTTCAAAAAAATTAAGTAGATAACTCATAAGTTGTTTGCATCAGAGCGACAATTTTTGAGATAGTTATTAAAACTGTTTAAAGGTTGTCAAACGTTGTTTCTCGTTGTATATCCTCTAATTCTAGAGTTAAATTGATAAATAACGTGTACGAATTTGTTTAACGCATTTGTTTTGGTTACTCGACGTCTCGGTTCTCGTGTAGCCTACATATTGCGTTTTTTTTTTTTAATTTGCTTACCGGGCTAAAGGTTAGCATGCTTAAAATACGTAAGTCGTTTTGTTCAACAAATTTGAGTAGATAATTCAGCAGTTGTTTCCATCAGAGCGACAATTTTTGAGATAGTTATTAAAACTGTTTAAAGATTGTCAAACGTTGTTTCTCGTTGTATATCCTTTAATTCTAGAGTTAAATTGATAAATAACGTGTAAGAATTTGTTTAACGCATTTGTATTGGTTACTCGACGTCTCCGTTCTCGTGTAGCCTACATATTGCGTTTTTTTTTTTAATTTGCTTACCGGGCTAAAGGTTAGCATGCTTAAAATACGTAAGTCGTTTTGTTCAACAAATTTGAGTAGATAACTCAGCAGTTGTTTGCATCAGAGCGACAATTTTTGAGATAGTTATTAAAACTGTTTAAAGGTTGTCAAACGTTGTTTCTCGTTGTATATCCTTTAATTCTAGAGTTAAATTCATAAATAACGTGTACGAATTTGTTTAACGCATTTGTTTTGGTTACTCGACGTCTCCGTTCTCGTGTAGCCTACATATTGCGTTTTTTTTAATTTGCTTACCGGGCTAAAGGTTAGCATGCTTAAAATACTTAAGTCGTTTTGTTCAACAAATTTAAGTAGATAACTCATCAGTTGTTTGCATCAGAGCGACAATTTTTGAGATAGTTATTAAAACTGTTGAAAGGTTGTCAAACGTTGTTTCTCGTTGTATATCCTTTAATTCTAGAGTTAAATTAATAAATAACGTTTACGAATTTGTTTAACGCATTTCTTTTGGTTACTCGACGCCTCCGTTCTCGTGTAGCCTACATATTGCGGTTTTTTTTTAATTTGCTTACCGGGCTAAAGGTTAGCATGCTTAAAATACGTAAGTCGTTTTGTTCAACAAATTTAAGTAGATAACTCATCAGTTGTTTGCATCAGAGCGACAATTTTTGAGATAGTTATTAAAACTGTTTAAAGGTTGTCAAACGTTGTTTCTCGTTGTATATCCTTTAACTCTAGAGTTAAATTGATAAATAACGTGTACGAACTTGTTTAACGCATTTGTTTTGGTTACTCGACGTCTCCGTTCTCTTGTAGCCTACATATTGTTTTTTTTTTTTAATTTGCTTACCGGGATAAAGGTTAGCATGCTTAAAATACGTAAGTCGTTTTGTTCAACAAATTTAAGTAGATAACTCATCAGTTGTTTGCATCAGAGCGACAATTTTTGAGATAGTTATTAAAACTGTTTAAAGGTTGTCAAACGTTGTTTCTCGTTGTATATCCTTTAATTCTAGAGTTAAATTGATAAATAACGTGTACGAATTTGTTTAACGCATTTGTTTTGGTTACTCGACGTCTCCGTTCTCGTGTAGCCTACATATTGCGTTTTTTTTTTAATTTGCTTACCGGGCTAAAGGTTAGCATGCTTAAAATACGTAAGTCGTTTTGTTCAACAAATTTGAGTAGATAACTCATCAGTTGTTTGCATCAGAGCAACAATTTTTGAGATAGTTATTAAAACTGTTTAAAGGTTGTCAAACGTTGTTTCTCGTTGTATATCCTTTAATTCTAGAGTTAAATTGATAAATAACGTGTACGAATTTGTTTAACGCATTTGTTTTGGTTACTCGACGCCTCCGTTCTCGTGTAGCCTACATATTGCTTTTTTTTTTTAATTTGCTTACCGAGCTAAAGGTTAGCATGCTTAAAATACGTAAGTCGTTTTGTTCAACAAATTTGAGTAGATAACTCAGCAGTTGTTTGCATCAGAGCGACAATTTTTGAGATAGTTATTAAAACTGTTTAAAGGTTGTCAAACGTTGTTTCTCGTTGTATATCCTTTAACTCTAGAGTTAAATTGATAAATAACGTGTACGAACTTGTTTAACGCATTTGTTTTGGTTACTCGACGTCTCCGTTCTCTTGTAGCCTACATATTGCGTTTTTTTTTTTTAATTTGCTTACCGGGATAAAGGTTAGCATGCTTAAAATACGTAAGTCGTTTTGTTCAACAAATTTAAGTAGATAACTCATCAGTTGTTTGCATCAGAGCGACAATTTTTGAGATAGTTATTAAAACTGTTTAAAGGTTGTCAAACGTTGTTTCTCGTTGTATATCCTTTAATTCTAGAGTTAAATTGATAAATAACGTTTACGAATTTGTTTAACGCATTTCTTTTGGTTACTCGACGCCTCCGTTCTCGTGTAGCCTACATATTGCGTTTTTTTTTTTAATTTGCTTACCGGGATAAAGGTTAGCATGCTTAAAATACGTAAGTCGTTTTGTTCAACAAATTTGAGTAGATAACTCAGCAGTTGTTTGCATCAGAGCGACAATTTTTGAGATAGTTATTAAAACTGTTTAAAGGTTGTCAAACGTTGTTGCTCGTTGTATATCCTTTAATTCTAGAGTTAAATTGATAAATAACGTGTACGAATTTGTTTAACGCATTTGTTTTGGTTACTCGACGTCTCCGTTCTCGTGTAGCTTACATATTGCGTTTTTTTTTTAATTTGCTTACCGGGCTAAAGGTTAGCATGCTTAAAATACGTAAGTCGTTTTGTTCAACAAATTTAAGTAGATAACTCATCAGTTGTTTGCATCAGAGCGACAATTTTTGAGATAGTTATTAAAACTGTTTAAAGGTTGTCAAACGTTGTTTCTCGTTGTATATCCTTTAATTCTAGAGTTAAATTGATAAATAACGTTTACGAATTTGTTTAACGCATTTGGTTTGGTTACTCGACGCCTCCGTTTTCGTGTAGCCTACATATTGCGTTTTTTTTTTAATTTGTTTACCGGGCTAAAGGTTAGCATGCTTAAAATACGTAAGTCGTTTTGTTCAAGAAATTTAAGTAGATAACTCATCAGTTGTTTGCATCAGAGCGACAATTTTTGAGATAGTTATTAAAACTGTTTAAAGGTTGTCAAACGTTGTTTCTCGTTGTATATCCTTTAATTCTAGAGTTAAATTGATAAATAACGTGTACGAATTTGTTTAACGCATTTGTTTTGGTTACTCGACGTCTCCGTTCTCGTGTAGCCTACATATTGCGTTTTTTTTTTCTAATTTGCTTACCGGGCTAAAGGTTAGCATGTTTAAAATACGTAAGTCGTTTTGTTCAACAAATTTAAGTAGATAACTCATCAGTTGTTTGCATCAGAGCGACAATTTTTGAGATAGTTATTAAAACTGTTTAAAGGTTGTCAAACGTTGTTTCTCGTTGTATATCCTTTAATTCTAGAGTTAAATTGATAGATAACTTTTACGAATTTGTTTAACGCATTTGTTTTGGTTACTCGACGCCTCCGTTCTCGTGTAGCCTACATATTGCGTTTTTTTTTTTTTAATTTGCTTACCGGGCTAAAGGTTAGCATGCTTAAAATACGTAAGTCGTTTTGTTCAACAAATTTAAGTAGATAACTCATCAGTTGTTTGCATCAGAGCGACAATTTTTGAGATAGTTATTAAAACTGTTTAAAGGTTGTCAAACGTTGTTTCTCGTTGTATATCCTTTAATTCTAGAGTTAAATTGATAAATAACGTGTACGATTTTGTTTAACGCATTTGTTTTGGTTACTCGACGTCTCCGTTCTCGTGTAGCCTACATATTGCGTTTTTTTTTTAATTTGCTTACCGGGCTAAAGGTTAGCATGCTTAAAATACGTAAGTCGTTTTGTTCAACAAATTTGAGTAGATAACTCATCAGTTGTTTGCATCAGAGCGACAATTTTTGAGATAGTTATTAAAACTGTTTAAAGGTTGTCAAACGTTGTTTCTCGTTGTATATCCTTTAACTCTAGAGTTAAATTGATAAATAACGTGTACGAATTTGTTTAACGCATTTGTTTTGGTTACTCGACGCCTCCGTTCTCGTGTAGCCTACATATTGCTTTTTTTTTTTAATTTGCTTACCGAGCTAAAGGTTAGCATGCTTAAAATACGTAAGTCGTTTTGTTCAACAAATTTAAGTAGATAACTCATCAGTTGTTTGCATCAGAGCGACAATTTTTGATATAGTTATTAAAACTGTTTAAAGGTTGTCAAACGTTGTTTCTCGTTGTATATCCTTTAATTCTAGAGTTAAATTGATAAATAACGTTTACGAATTTGTTTAACGCATTTGTTTTGGTTACTCGACGTCTCCGTTCTCGTGTAGCCTACATATTGCGTTTTTTTTTTTAATTTGCTTACCGAGCTAAAGGTTAGCATGCTTAAAATACGTAAGTCGTTTTGTTCAACAAATTTAAGTAGATAACTCATCAGCTGTTTGCATCAGAGCGACAATTTTTGAGATAGTTATTAAAACTGTTTAAAGGTTGTCAAACGTTGTTTCTCGTTGTATATCCTTTAATTCTAGAGTTAAATTGATAAATAACGTGTACGAATTTGTTTAACGCATTTGTTTTGGTTACTCGACGTCTCCGTTCTCGTGTAGCCTACATATTGGGTTTTTTTTTTAATTTGCTTACCGGGCTAAAGGTTAGCATGCTTAAAATACGTAAGTCGTTTTGTTCAACAAATTTGAGTAGATAACTCAGCAGTTGTTTGCATCAGAGGGACAATTTTTGAGATAGTTATTAAAACTGTTTAAAGGTTGTCAAACGTTGTTGCTCGTTGTATATCCTTTAATTCTAGAGTTAAATTGATAAATAACGTGTACGAATTTGTTTAACGCATTTGTTTTGGTTACTCGACGTCTCCGTTCTCGTGTAGCCTACATATTGCGTTTTTTTTTTTAATTTGCTTACCGGGCTAAAGGTTAGCATGCTTAAAATACGTAAGTCGTTTTGTTCAACAAATTTAAGTAGATAACTCATCAGTTGTTTGCATCAGAGCGACAATTTTTGAGATAGTTATTAAAACTGTTTAAAGGTTGTCAAACGTTGTTTCTCTTTGTATATCCTTTAATTCTAGATTTAAATTGATAAATAACGTTTACGAATTTGTTTAACGCATTTGGTTTGGTTACTCGACGCCTCCGTTTTCGTGTAGCCTACATATTGCGTTTTTTTTTTAATTTGCTTACCGGGCTAAAGGTTAGCATGCTTAAAATACGTAAGTCGTTTTGTTCAAGAAGTTTAAGTAGATAACTCATCAGTTGTTTGCATCAGAGCGACAATTTTTGAGATAGTTATTAAAACTGTTTAAAGGTTGTCAAACGTTGTTTCTCGTTGTATATCCTTTAATTCTAGAGTTAAATTGATAAATAACGTGTACGAATTTGTTTAACGCATTTGTTTTGGTTACTCGACGTCTCCGTTCTCGTGTAGCCTACATATTGCGTTTTTTTTTTTAATTTGCTTACCGGGCTAAAGGTTAGCATGTTTAAAATACGTAAGTCGTTTTGTTCAACAAATTTAAGTAGATAACTCATCAGTTGTTTGCATCAGAGCGACAATTTTTGAGATAGTTATTAAAACTGTTTAAAGGTTGTCAAACGTTGTTTCTCGTTGTATATCCTTTAATTCTAGAGTTAAATTGATAGATAACGTTTACGAATTTGTTTAACGCATTTGTTTTGGTTACTCGACGCCTCCGTTCTCGTGTAGCCTACATATTGCGTTTTTTTTTTTAATTTGCTTACCGGGCTAAAGGTTAGCATGCTTAAAATACGTAAGTCGTTTTGTTCAACAAATTTAAGTAGATAACTCATCAGTTGTTTGCATCAGAGCGACAATTTTTGAGATAGTTATTAAAACTGTTTAAAGGTTGTCAAACGTTGTTTCTCGTTGTATATCCTTTAATTCTAGAGTTAAATTGATAAATAACGTGTACGAATTTGTTTAACGCATTTGTTTTGGTTACTCGACGTCTCCGTTCTCGTGTAGCCTACATATTGCGTTTTTTTTTTAATTTGCTTACCGGGCTAAAGGTTAGCATGCTTAAAATACGTAAGTCGTTTTGTTCAACAAATTTGAGTAGATAACTCATCAGTTGTTTGCATCAGAGCGACAATTTTTGAGATAGTTATTAAAACTGTTTAAAGGTTGTCAAACGTTGTTTCTCGTTGTATATCCTTTAATTCTAGAGTTAAATTGATAAATAACGTGTACGAATTTGTTTAACGCATTTGTTTTGGTTACTCGACGCCTCCGTTCTCGTGTAGCCTACATATTGCTTTTTTTTTTAATTTGCTTACCGAGCTAAAGGTTAGCATGCTTAAAATACGTAAGTCGTTTTGTTCAACAAATTTAAGTAGATAACTCATCAGTTGTTTGCATCAGAGCGACAATTTTTGAGATAGTTATTAAAACTGTTTAAAGGTTGTCAAACGTTGTTTCTCGTTGTATATCCTTTAATTCTAGAGTTAAATTGATAAATAACGTTTACGAATTTGTTTAACGCATTTGTTTTGGTTACTCGACGCCTCCGTTCTCGTGTAGCCTACATATTGCGTTTTTTTTTTTAATTTGCTTACCGGGATAAAGGTTAGTATGCTTAAAATACGTAAGTCGTTTTGTTCTACAAATTTAAGTAGATAACTCATCAGTTGTTTGCATCAGAGCGACAATTTTTGAGATAGTTATTAAAACTGTTTAAAGGTTGTCAAACGTTGTTTCTCGTTGTATATCCTTTAATTCTAGAGTTAAATTGATAAATAACGTGTACGAATTTGTTTAACGCATTTGTTTTGTTTACTCGACGTCTCCGTTCTCGTGTAGCCTACATATTGCGTTTTTTTTAATTTGCTTACCGGGCTAAAGGTTAGCATGCTTAAAATACGTAAGTCGTTTTGTTCAACAAATTTGAGTAGATAACTCATCAGTTGTTTCCATCAGAGCGACAATTTTTGAGATAGTTATTAAAACTGTTTAAAGGTTGTCAAACGTTGTTTCTCGTTGTATATCCTTTAATTCTAGAGTTAAATTGATAAATACCGTGTACGAATTTGTTTAACGCATTTGTTTTGGTTACTCGACGTCTCCGTTCTCGTGTAGCCTACATATTGCGTTTTTTTTTTAATTTGCTTACCGGGCTAAAGGTTAGCATGCTTAAAATACGTAAGTCGTTTTGTTCAACAAATTTGAGTAGATAACTCAGCAGTTGTTTGCATCAGAGCGTGTACGAATTTGTTTAACGCATTTGTTTTGGTTACTCGACGCCTCCGTTCTCGTGTAGCATACATATTGCTTTTTTTTTTTAATTTGCTTACCGAGCTAAAGGTTAGCATGCTTAAAATACGTAAGTCGTTTTGTTCAACAAATTTGAGTAGATAACTCAGCAGTTGTTTGCATCAGAGCGTGTACGAATTTGTTTAACGCATTTGTTTTGGTTACTCGACGCCTCCGTTCTCGTGTAGCCTACATATTGCTTTTTTTTTTTAATTTGCTTACCGAGCTAAAGGTTAGCATGCTTAAAATACGTAAGTCGTTTCGTTCAACAAATTTAAGTAGATAACTCATCAGTTGTTTGCATAAGAGCGACAATTTTTGAGATAGTTATTAAAACTGTTTAAAGGTTATCAAACGTTGTTTCTCGTTGTATATCCTTTAATTCTAGATTTAAATTGATAAATAACGTTTACGAATTTGTTTAACGCATTTGTTTTGGTTACTCGACGCCTCGGTTCTCGCGTAGCCTACATATTGCGTTTTTTTTAATTTGCTTACCGGGATAAAGGTTAGCATGCTTAAAATACGTAAGCCGTTTTGTTCTACAAATTTAAGTAGATAACTCATCAGTTGTTTGCATCAGAGCAACAATTTTTGAGATAGTTATTAAAACTGTTTAAAGGTTGTCAAACGTTGTTTCTCGTTGTATATCCTTTAATTCTAGAGTTAAATTGATAAATAACGTGTACGAATTTGTTTAACGCATTTGTTTTGGTTACTCGACGTCTCCGTTCTCGTGTAGCCTACATATTGCGTTTTTTTTTTTAATTTGCTTACCGGGATAAAGGTTAGCATGCTTAAAATACGTAAGTCGTTTTGTTCTACAAATTTGAGTAGATAACTCATCAGTTGTTTGCATCAGAGCGACAATTTTTGAGATAGTTATTAAAACTGTTTAAAGGTTGTCAAACGTTGTTTCTCGTTGTATATCCTTTAATTCTAGAGTTAAATTGATAAATAACGTTTACGAATTTGTTTAACGCATTTGTTTTGGTTACTCGACGTCTCCGTTCTCGTGTAGCCTACATATTGCGTTTTTTTTAATTTGCTTACCGGGCTAAAGGTTAGCATGCTTAAAATACGTAAGTCGTTTTGTTCAACAAATTTGAGTAGATAACTCATCAGTTGTTTCCATCAGAGCGACAATTTTTGAGATAGTTATTAAAACTGTTTAAAGGTTGTCAAACGTTGTTTCTCGTTGTATATCCTTTAATTCTAGAGTTAAATTGATAAATACCGTGTACGAATTTGTTTAACGCATTTGTTTTGGTTACTCGACGTCTCCGTTCTCGTGTAGCCTACATATTGCGTTTTTTTTTTAATTTGCTTACCGGGCTAAAGGTTAGCATGCTTAAAATACGTAAGTCGTTTTGTTCAACAAATTTGAGTAGATAACTCAGCAGTTGTTTGCATCAGAGCGTGTACGAATTTGTTTAACGCATTTGTTTTGGTTACTCGACGCCTCCGTTCTCGTGTAGCCTACATATTGCTTTTTTTTTTTAATTTGCTTACCGAGCTAAAGGTTAGCATGCTTAAAATACGTAAGTCGTTTTGTTCAACAAATTTGAGTAGATAACTCAGCAGTTGTTTGCATCAGAGCGTGTACGAATTTGTTTAACGCATTTGTTTTGGTTACTCGACGCCTCCGTTCTCGTGTAGCCTACATATTGCTTTTTTTTTTTTAATTTGCTTACCGAGCTAAAGGTTAGCATGCTTAAAATACGTAAGTCGTTTCGTTCAACAAATTTAAGTAGATAACTCATCAGTTGTTTGCATAAGAGCGACAATTTTTGAGATAGTTATTAAAACTGTTTAAAGGTTATCAAACGTTGTTTCTCGTTGTATATCCTTTAATTCTAGAGTTAAATTGATAAATAACGTTTACGAATTTGTTTAACGCATTTGTTTTGGTTACTCGACGCCTCCATTCTCGTGTAGCCTACATATTGCGTTTTTTTTAATTTGCTTACCGGGATAAAGGTTAGCATGCTTAAAATACGTAAGCCGTTTTGTTCTACAAATTTAAGTAGATAACTCATCAGTTGTTTGCATCAGAGCAACAATTTTTGAGATAGTTATTAAAACTGTTTAAAGGTTGTCAAACGTTGTTTCTCGTTGTATATCCTTTAATTCTAGAGTTAAATTGATAAATAACGTGTACGAATTTGTTTAACGCATTTGTTTTGGTTACTCGACGTCTCCGTTCTCGTGTAGCCTACATATTGCGTTTTTTTTTTTAATTTGCTTACCGGGATAAAGGTTAGCATGCTTAAAATACGTAAGTCGTTTTGTTCTACAAATTTGAGTAGATAACTCATCAGTTGTTTGCATCAGAGCGACAATTTTTGAGATAGTTATTAAAACTGTTTAAAGGTTGTCAAACGTTGTTTCTCGTTGTATATCCTTTAATTCTAGAGTTAAATTGATAAATAACGTTTACGAATTTGTTTAACGCATTTGTTTTGGTTACTCGACGTCTCCGTTCTCGTGTAGCCTACATATTGCGTTTTTTTTTTTTAATTTGCTTACCGAGCTAAAGGTTAGCATGCTTAAAATACGTAAGTCGTTTTGTTCAACAAATTTAAGTAGATAACTCATCAGTTGTTTGCATCAGAGCGACAATTTTTGAGATAGTTATTAAAACTGTTTAAAGGTTGTCAAACGTTGTTTCTCGTTGTATATCCTTTAATTCTAGAGTTAAATTGATAAATAACGTGTACGAATTTGTTTAACGCATTTGTTTTGGTTACTCGACGCCTCCGTTCTCGTGTAGCCTACATATTGCTTTTTTTTTTTAATTTGCTTACCGAGCTAAAGGTTAGCATGCTTAAAATACGTAAGTCGTTTTGTTCAACAAATTTAAGTAGATAACTCATCAGTTGTTTGCATCAGAGCGACAATTTTTGAGATAGTTATTAAAACTGTTTAAAGGTTGTCAAACGTTGTTTCTCGTTGTATATCCTTTAATTCTAGAGTTAAATTGATAAATAACGTTTACGAATTTGTTTAACGCATTTGTTTTGGTTACTCGACGTCTCCGTTCTCGTGTAGCCTACATATTGCGTTTTTTTTTTTAATTTGCTTACCGAGCTAAAGGTTAGCATGCTTAAAATACGTAAGTCGTTTTGTTCAACAAATTTAAGTAGATAACTCATCAGCTGTTTGCATCAGAGCGACAATTTTTGAGATAGTTATTAAAACTGTTTAAAGGTTGTCAAACGTTGTTTCTCGTTGTATATCCTTTAATTCTAGAGTTAAATTGATAAATAACGTGTACGAATTTGTTTAACGCATTTGTTTTGGTTACTCGAGGTCTCCGTTCTCGTGTAGCCTACATATTGCGTTTTTTTTTTTATTTGCTTACCGGGCTAAAGGTTAGCATGCTTAAAATACGTAAGTCGTTTTGTTCAACAAATTTGAGTAGATAACTCAGCAGTTGTTTGCATCAGAGCGACAATTTTTGAGATAGTTATTAAAACTGTTTAAAGGTTGTCAAACGTTGTTGCTCGTTGTATATCCTTTAATTCTAGAGTTAAATTGATAAATAACGTGTACGAATTTGTTTAACGCATTTGTTTTGGTTACTCGACGTCTCCGTTCTCGTGTAGCCTACATATTGCGTTTTTTTTTTAATTTGCTTACCGGGCTAAAGGTTAGCATGCTTAAAATACGTAAGTCGTTTTGTTCAACAAATTTAAGTAGATAACTCATCAGTTGTTTGCATCAGAGCGACAATTTTTGAGATAGTTTTTAAAACTGTTTAAAGGTTGTCAAACGTTGTTTCTCGTTGTATATCCTTTAATTCTAGAGTTAAATTGATAAATAACGTTTACCAATTTGTTTAACGCATTTGGTTTGGTTACTCGACGCCTCCGTTTTCGTGTAGCCTACATATTGCGTTTTTTTTTTAATTTGCTTACCGGGCTAAAGGTTAGCATGCTTAAAATACGTAAGTCGTTTTGTTCAAGAAATTTAAGTAGATAACTCATCAGTTGTTTGCATCAGAGCGACAATTTTTGAGATAGTTATTAAAACTGTTTAAAGGTTGTCAAACGTTGTTTCTAGTTGTATATCCTTTAATTCTAGAGTTAAATTGATAAATAACGTGTACGAATTTGTTTAACGCATTTGTTTTGGTTACTCGACGTCTCCGTTCTCGTGTAGCCTACATATTGCGTTTTTTTTTTTAATTTGCTTACCGGGCTAAAGGTTAGCATGTTTAAAATACGTAAGTCGTTTTGTTCAACAAATTTAAGTAGATAACTCATCAGTTGTTTGCATCAGAGCGACAATTTTTGAGATAGTTATTAAAACTGTTTAAAGGTTGTCAAACGTTGTTTCTCGTTGTATATCCTTTAATTCTAGAGTTAAATTGATAGATAACGTTTACGAATTTGTTTAACGCATTTGTTTTGGTTACTCGACGCCTCCGTTCTCGTGTAGCCTACATATTGCGTTTTTTTTTTTAATTTGCTTACCGGGCTAAAGGTTAGCATGCTTAAAATACGTAAGTCGTTTTGTTCAACAAATTTAAGTAGATAACTCATCAGTTGTTTGCATCAGAGCGACAATTTTTGAGATAGTTATTAAAACTGTTTAAAGGTTGTCAAACGTTGTTTCTCGTTGTATATCCTTTAATTCTAGAGTTAAATTGATAAATAACGTGTACGAATTTGTTTAACGCATTTGTTTTGGTTACTCGACGTCTCCGTTCTCGTGTAGCCTACATATTGCGTTTTTTTTTAATTTGCTTACCGGGCTAAAGGTTAGCATGCTTAAAATACGTAAGTCGTTTTGTTCAACAAATTTAAGTAGATAACTCATCAGTTGTTTGCATCAGAGCGACAATTTTTGAGATAGTTATTAAAACTGTTTAAAGGTTGTCAAACGTTGTTTCTCGTTGTATATCCTTTAATTCTAGAGTTAAATTGATAAATAACGTTTACGAATTTGTTTAACGCATTTGTTTTGGTTACTCGACGCCTCCGTTCTCGTGTAGCCTACATATTGCGTTTTTTTTTTAATTTGCTTACCGGGATAAAGGTTAGTATGCTTAAAATACGTAAGTCGTTTTGTTCTACAAATTTAAGTAGATAACTCATCAGTTGTTTGCATCAGAGCGACAATTTTTGAGATAGTTATTAAAACTGTTTAAAGGTTGTCAAACGTTGTTTCTCGTTGTATATCCTTTAATTCTAGAGTTAAATTGATAAATAACGTGTACGAATTTGTTTAACGCATTTGTTTTGTTTACTCGACGTCTCCGTTCTCGTGTAGCCTACATATTGCGTTTTTTTTAATTTGCTTACCGGGCTAAAGGTTAGCATGCTTAAAATACGTAAGTCGTTTTGTTCAACAAATTTGAGTAGATAACTCATCAGTTGTTTCCATCAGAGCGACAATTTTTGAGATAGTTATTAAAACTGTTTAAAGGTTGTCAAACGTTGTTTCTCGTTGTATATCCTTTAATTCTAGAGTTAAATTGATAAATACCGTGTACGAATTTGTTTAACGCATTTGTTTTGGTTACTCGACGTCTCCGTTCTCGTGTAGCCTACATATTGCGTTTTTTTTTTAATTTGCTTACCGGGCTAAAGGTTAGCATGCTTAAAATACGTAAGTCGTTTTGTTCAACAAATTTGAGTAGATAACTCAGCAGTTGTTTGCATCAGAGCGTGTACGAATTTGTTTAACGCATTTGTTTTGGTTACTCGACGCCTCCGTTCTCGTGTAGCCTACATATTGCTTTTTTTTTTTTAATTTGCTTACCGAGCTAAAGGTTAGCATGCTTAAAATACGTAAGTCGTTTCGTTCAACAAATTTAAGTAGATAACTCATCAGTTGTTTGCATAAGAGCGACAATTTTTGAGATAGTTATTAAAACTGTTTAAAGGTTATCAAACGTTGTTTCTCGTTGTATATCCTTTAATTCTAGAGTTAAATTGATAAATAACGTTTACGAATTTGTTTAACGCATTTGTTTTGGTTACTCGACGCCTCCGTTCTCGTGTAGCCTACATATTGCGTTTTTTTTAATTTGCTTACCGGGATAAAGGTTAGCATGCTTAAAATACGTAAGCCGTTTTGTTCTACAAATTTAAGTAGATAACTCATCAGTTGTTTGCATCAGAGCAACAATTTTTGAGATAGTTATTAAAACTGTTTAAAGGTTGTCAAACGTTGTTTCTCGTTGTATATCCTTTAATTCTAGAGTTAAATTGATAAATAACGTGTACGAATTTGTTTAACGCATTTGTTTTGGTTACTCGACGTCTCCGTTCTCGTGTAGCCTACATATTGCGTTTTTTTTTTTAATTTGCTTACCGGGATAAAGGTTAGCATGCTTAAAATACGTAAGTCGTTTTGTTCTACAAATTTAAGTAGATAACTCATCAGTTGTTTGCATCAGAGCGACAATTTTTGAGATAGTTATTAAAACTGTTTAAAGGTTGTCAAACGTTGTTTCTCGTTGTATATCCTTTAATTCTAGAGTTAAATTGATAAATAACGTGTACGAATTTGTTTAACGCATTTGTTTTGGTTACTCGACGTCTCCGTTCTCGTGTAGCCTACATATTGCGTTTTTTTTTTAATTTGCTTACCGGGCTAAAGGTTAGCATGTTTAAAATACGTAAGTCGTTTTGTTCAACAAATTTAAGTAGATAACTCATCAGTTGTTTGCATCAGAGCGACAATTTTTGAGATAGTTATTAAAACTGTTTAAAGGTTGTCAAACGTTGTTTCTCGTTGTATATCCTTTAATTCTAGAGTTAAATTGATAGATAACGTTTACGAATTTGTTTAACGCATTTGTTTTGGTTACTCGACGCCTCCGTTCTCGTGTAGCCTACATATTGCGTTTTTTTTTTTTAATTTGCTTACCGGGCTAAAGGTTAGCATGCTTAAAATACGTAAGTCGTTTTGTTCAACAAATTTAAGTAGATAACTCATCAGTTGTTTGCATCAGAGCGACAATTTTTGAGATAGTTATTAAAACTGTTTAAAGGTTGTCAAACGTTGTTTCTCGTTGTATATCCTTTAATTCTAGAGTTAAATTGATAAATAACGTGTACGAATTTGTTTAACGCAATTGTTTTGGTTACTCGACGGCTCCGTTCTCGTGTAGCCTACATATTGCGTTTTTTTTTTAATTTGCTTACCGGGCTAAAGGTTAGCATGCTTAAAATACGTAAGTCGTTTTGTTCAACAAATTTGAGTAGATAACTCATCAGTTGTTTGCATCAGAGCGACAATTTTTGAGATAGTTATTAAAACTGTTTAAAGGTTGTCAAACGTTGTTTCTCGTTGTATATCCTTTAATTCTAGAGTTAAATTGATAAATACCGTGTACGAATTTGTTTAACGCATTTGTTTTGGTTACTCGACGTCTCCGTTCTCGTGTAGCCTACATATTGCGTTTTTTTTTTAATTTGCTTACCGGGCTAAAGGTTAGCATGCTTAAAATACGTAAGTCGTTTTGTTCAACAAATTTGAGTAGATAACTCAGCAGTTGTTTGCATCAGAGCGTGTACGAATTTGTTTAACGCATTTGTTTTGGTTACTCGACGCCTCCGTTCTCGTGTAGCCTACATATTGCTTTTTTTTTTTAATTTGCTTACCGAGCTAAAGGTTAGCATGCTTAAAATACGTAAGTCGTTTCGTTCAACAAATTTAAGTAGATAACTCATCAGTTGTTTGCATAAGAGCGACAATTTTTGAGATAGTTATTAAAACTGTTTAAAGGTTATCAAACGTTGTTTCTCGTTGTATATCCTTTAATTCTAGAGTTAAATTGATAAATAACGTTTACGAATTTGTTTAACGCATTTGTTTTGGTTACTCGACGCCTCCGTTCTCGTGTAGCCTACATATTGCGTTTTTTTTAATTTGCTTACCGGGATAAAGGTTAGCATGCTTAAAATACGTAAGCCGTTTTGTTCTACAAATTTAAGTAGATAACTCATCAGTTGTTTGCATCAGAGCAACAATTTTTGAGATAGTTATTAAAACTGTTTAAAGGTTGTCAAACGTTGTTTCTCGTTGTATATCCTTTAATTCTAGAGTTAAATTGATAAATAACGTGTACGAATTTGTTTAACGCATTTGTTTTGGTTACTCGACGTCTCCGTTCTCGTGTAGCCTACATATTGCGTTTTTTTTTTTAATTTGCTTACCGGGATAAAGGTTAGCATGCTTAAAATACGTAAGTCGTTTTGTTCTACAAATTTAAGTAGATAACTCATCAGTTGTTTGCATCAGAGCGACAATTTTTGAGATAGTTATTAAAACTGTTTAAAGGTTGTCAAACGTTGTTTCTCGTTGTATATCCTTTAATTCTAGAGTTAAATTGATAAATAACGTGTACGAATTTGTTTAACGCATTTGTTTTGGTTACTCGACGTCTCCGTTCTCGTGTAGCCTACATATTGCGTTTTTTTTTTAATTTGCTTACCGGGCTAAAGGTTAGCATGTTTAAAATACGTAAGTCGTTTTGTTCAACAAATTTAAGTAGATAACTCATCAGTTGTTTGCATCAGAGCGACAATTTTTGAGATAGTTATTAAAACTGTTTAAAGGTTGTCAAACGTTGTTTCTCGTTGTATATCCTTTAATTCTAGAGTTAAATTGATAGATAACGTTTACGAATTTGTTTAACGCATTTGTTTTGGTTACTCGACGCCTCCGTTCTCGTGTAGCCTACATATTGCGTTTTTTTTTTTTAATTTGCTTACCGGGCTAAAGGTTAGCATGCTTAAAATACGTAAGTCGTTTTGTTCAACAAATTTAAGTAGATAACTCATCAGTTGTTTGCATCAGAGCGACAATTTTTGAGATAGTTATTAAAACTGTTTAAAGGTTGTCAAACGTTGTTTCTCGTTGTATATCCTTTAATTCTAGAGTTAAATTTTTAAATAACGTGTACGAATTTGTTTAACGCAATTGTTTTGGTTACTCGACGTCTCCGTTCTCGTGTAGCCTACATATTGCGTTTTTTTTTTAATTTGCTTACCGGGCTAAAGGTTAGCATGCTTAAAATACGTAAGTCGTTTTGTTCAACAAATTTGAGTAGATAACTCATCAGTTGTTTGCATCAGAGCGACAATTTTTGAGATAGTTATTAAAACTGTTTAAAGGTTGTCAAACGTTGTTTCTCGTTGTATATCCTTTAATTCTAGAGTTAAATTGATAAATAACGTGTACGAATTTGTCTAACGCATTTGTTTTGGTTACTCGACGCCTCCGTTCTCGTGTAGCCTACATATTGCTTTTTTTTTTTAATTTGCTTACCGAGCTAAAGGTTAGCATGCTTAAAATACGTAAGTCGTTTTGTTCAACAAATTTAAGTAGATAACTCATCAGTTGTTTGCATCAGAGCGACAATTTTTGAGATAGTTATTAAAACTGTTTAAAGGTTGTCAAACGTTGTTTCTCGTTGTATATCCTTTAATTCTAGAGTTAAATTGATAAATAACGTTTACGAATTTGTTTAACGCATTTGTTTTGGTTTCTCGACGCCTCCGTTCTCGTGTAGCCTACATATTGCGTTTTTTTTTTAATTTGCTTACCGGGCTAAAGGTTAGCATGTTTAAAATACGTAAGTCGTTTTGTTCAACAAATTTAAGTAGATAACTCATCAGTTGTTTGCATCAGAGCGACAATTTTTGAGATAGTTATTAAAACTGTTTAAAGGTTGTCAAACGTTGTTTCTCGTTGTATATCCTTTAATTCTAGAGTTAAATTGATAAATAACGTTTACGAATTTGTTTAACGCATTTGTTTTGGTTTCTCGACGCCTCCGTTCTCGTGTAGCCTACATATTGCGTTTTTTTTTTAATTTGCTTACCGGGATAAAGGTTAGTATGCTTAAAATACGTAAGTCGTTTTGTTTAAAGGTTGTCAAACGTTGTTTCTCGTTGTATATCCTTTAATTCTAGAGTTAAATTGATAAATAACGTTTACGAATTTGTTTAAGGCATTTGTTTTGGTTACTCGACGTCTCCGTTCTCGTGTGGCCTACATATTGCGTTTTTTTTAATTTGCTTACCGGGCTAAAGGTTAGCATGCTTAAAATACGTAAGTCGTTTTGTTCAACAAATTTGAGTAGATAACTCATCAGTTGTTTCCATCAGAGCGACAATTTTTGAGATAGTTATTAAAACTGTTTAAAGGTTGTCAAACGTTGTTTCTCGTTGTATATCCTTTAATTCTAGAGTTAAATTGATAAATACCGTGTACGAATTTGTTTAACGCATTTGTTTTGGTTACTCGACGTCTCCGTTCTCGTGTAGCCTACATATTGCGTTTTTTTTTTAATTTGCTTACCGGGCTAAAGGTTAGCATGCTTAAAATACGTAAGTCGTTTTGTTCAACAAATTTGAGTAGATAACTCAGCAGTTGTTTGCATCAGAGCGTGTACGAATTTGTTTAACGCATTTGTTTTGGTTACTCGACGCCTCCGTTCTCGTGTAGCCTACATATTGCTTTTTTTTTTTAATTTGCTTACCGAGCTAAAGGTTAGCATGCTTAAAATACGTAAGTCGTTTTGTTCAACAAATTTGAGTAGATAACTCAGCAGTTGTTTGCATCAGAGCGTGTACGAATTTGTTTAACGCATTTGTTTTGGTTACTCGACGCCTCCGTTCTCGTGTAGCCTACATATTGCTTTTTTTTTTTTAATTTGCTTACCGAGCTAAAGGTTAGCATGCTTAAAATACGTAAGTCGTTTCGTTCAACAAATTTAAGTAGATAACTCATCAGTTGTTTGCATAAGAGCGACAATTTTTGAGATAGTTATTAAAACTGTTTAAAGGTTATCAAACGTTGTTTCTCGTTGTATATCCTTTAATTCTAGAGTTAAATTGATAAATAACGTTTACGAATTTGTTTAACGCATTTGTTTTGGTTACTCGACGCCTCCGTTCTCGTGTAGCCTACATATTGCGTTTTTTTTAATTTGCTTACCGGGATAAAGGTTAGCATGCTTAAAATACGTAAGCCGTTTTGTTCTACAAATTTAAGTAGATAACTCATCAGTTGTTTGCATCAGAGCAACAATTTTTGAGATAGTTATTAAAACTGTTTAAAGGTTGTCAAACGTTGTTTCTCGTTGTATATCCTTTAATTCTAGAGTTAAATTGATAAATAACGTGTACGAATTTGTTTAACGCATTTGTTTTGGTTACTCGACGTCTCCGTTCTCGTGTAGCCTACATATTGCGTTTTTTTTTTAATTTGCTTACCGGGATAAAGGTTAGCATGCTTAAAATACGTAAGTCGTTTTGTTCTACAAATTTGAGTAGATAACTCATCAGTTGTTTGCATCAGAGCGACAATTTTTGAGATAGTTATTAAAACTGTTTAAAGGTTGTCAAACGTTGTTTCTCGTTGTATATCCTTTAATTCTAGAGTTAAATTGATAAATAACGTTTACGAATTTGTTTAACGCATTTGTTTTGGTTACTCGACGTCTCCGTTCTCGTGTAGCCTACATATTGCGTTTTTTTTTTTTAATTTGCTTACCGAGCTAAAGGTTAGCATGCTTAAAATACGTAAGTCGTTTTGTTCAACAAATTTAAGTAGATAACTCATCAGTTGTTTGCATCAGAGCGACAATTTTTGAGATAGTTATTAAAACTGTTTAAAGGTTGTCAAACGTTGTTTCTCGTTGTATATCCTTTAATTCTAGAGTTAAATTGATAAATAACGTGTACGAATTTGTTTAACGCATTTGTTTTGGTTACTCGACGCCTCCGTTCTCGTGTAGCCTACATATTGCTTTTTTTTTTAATTTGCTTACCGAGCTAAAGGTTAGCATGCTTAAAATACGTAAGTCGTTTTGTTCAACAAATTTAAGTAGATAACTCATCAGTTGTTTGCATCAGAGCGACAATTTTTGAGGTAGTTATTAAAACTGTTTAAAGGTTGTCAAACGTTGTTTCTCGTTGTATATCCTTTAATTCTAGAGTTAAATTGATAAATAACGTTTACGAATTTGTTTAACGCATTTGTTTTGGTTACTCGACGTCTCCGTTCTCGTGTAGCCTACATATTGCGTTTTTTTTTTTTAATTTGCTTACCGAGCTAAAGGTTAGCATGCTTAAAATACGTAAGTCGTTTTGTTCAACAAATTTAAGTAGATAACTCATCAGCTGTTTGCATCAGAGCGACAATTTTTGAGATAGTTATTAAAACTGTTTAAAGGTTGTCAAACGTTGTTTCTCGTTGTATATCCTTTAATTCTAGAGTTAAATTGATAAATAACGTGTACGAATTTGTTTAACGCATTTGTTTTGGTTACTCGAGGTATCCGTTCTCGTGTAGCCTACATATTGCGTTTTTTTTTTAATTTGCTTACCGGGCTAAAGGTTAGCATGCTTAAAATACGTAAGTCGTTTTGTTCAACAAATTTGAGTAGATAACTCAGCAGTTGTTTGCATCAGAGCGACAATTTTTGAGATAGTTATTAAAACTGTTTAAAGGTTGTCAAACGTTGTTGCTCGTTGTATATCCTTTAATTCTAGAGTTAAATTGATAAATAACGTGTACGAATTTGTTTAACGCATTTGTTTTGGTTACTCGACGTCTCCGTTCTCGTGTAGCCTACATATTGCGTTTTTTTTTTAATTTGCTTACCGGGATAAAGGTTAGTATGCTTAAAATACGTAAGTCGTTTTGTTTAAAGGTTGTCAAACGTTGTTTCTCGTTGTATATCCTTTAATTCTAGAGTTAAATTGATAAATAACGTTTACGAATTTGTTTAAGGCATTTGTTTTGGTTACTCGACGTCTCCGTTCTCGTGTGGCCTACATATTGCGTTTTTTTTAATTTGCTTACCGGGCTAAAGGTTAGCATGCTTAAAATACGTAAGTCGTTTTGTTCAACAAATTTGAGTAGATAACTCATCAGTTGTTTCCATCAGAGCGACAATTTTTGAGATAGTTATTAAAACTGTTTAAAGGTTGTCAAACGTTGTTTCTCGTTGTATATCCTTTAATTCTAGAGTTAAATTGATAAATACCGTGTACGAATTTGTTTAACGCATTTGTTTTGGTTACTCGACGTCTCCGTTCTCGTGTAGCCTACATATTGCGTTTTTTTTTTAATTTGCTTACCGGGCTAAAGGTTAGCATGCTTAAAATACGTAAGTCGTTTTGTTCAACAAATTTGAGTAGATAACTCAGCAGTTGTTTGCATCAGAGCGTGTACGAATTTGTTTAACGCATTTGTTTTGGTTACTCGACGCCTCCGTTCTCGTGTAGCCTACATATTGCTTTTTTTTTTTAATTTGCTTACCGAGCTAAAGGTTAGCATGCTTAAAATACGTAAGTCGTTTTGTTCAACAAATTTGAGTAGATAACTCAGCAGTTGTTTGCATCAGAGCGTGTACGAATTTGTTTAACGCATTTGTTTTGGTTACTCGACGCCTCCGTTCTCGTGTAGCCTACATATTGCTTTTTTTTTTTAATTTGCTTACCGAGCTAAAGGTTAGCATGCTTAAAATACGTAAGTCGTTTCGTTCAACAAATTTAAGTAGATAACTCATCAGTTGTTTGCATAAGAGCGACAATTTTTGAGATAGTTATTAAAACTGTTTAAAGGTTATCAAACGTTGTTTCTCGTTGTATATCCTTTAATTCTAGAGTTAAATTGATAAATAACGTTTACGAATTTGTTTAACGCATTTGTTTTGGTTACTCGACGCCTCCGTTCTCGTGTAGCCTACATATTGCGTTTTTTTTAATTTGCTTACCGGGATAAAGGTTAGCATGCTTAAAATACGTAAGCCGTTTTGTTCTACAAATTTAAGTAGATAACTCATCAGTTGTTTGCATCAGAGCAACAATTTTTGAGATAGTTATTAAAACTGTTTAAAGGTTGTCAAACGTTGTTTCTCGTTGTATATCCTTTAATTCTAGAGTTAAATTGATAAATAACGTGTACGAATTTGTTTAACGCATTTGTTTTGGTTACTCGACGTCTCCGTTCTCGTGTAGCCTACATATTGCGTTTTTTTTTTAATTTGCTTACCGGGATAAAGGTTAGCATGCTTAAAATACGTAAGTCGTTTTGTTCTACAAATTTGAGTAGATAACTCATCAGTTGTTTGCATCAGAGCGACAATTTTTGAGATAGTTATTAAAACTGTTTAAAGGTTGTCAAACGTTGTTTCTCGTTGTATATCCTTTAATTCTAGAGTTAAATTGATAAATAACGTTTACGAATTTGTTTAACGCATTTGTTTTGGTTACTCGACGTCTCCGTTCTCGTGTAGCCTACATATTGCGTTTTTTTTTTTTAATTTGCTTACCGAGCTAAAGGTTAGCATGCTTAAAATACGTAAGTCGTTTTGTTCAACAAATTTAAGTAGATAACTCATCAGTTGTTTGCATCAGAGCGACAATTTTTGAGATAGTTATTAAAACTGTTTAAAGGTTGTCAAACGTTGTTTCTCGTTGTATATCCTTTAATTCTAGAGTTAAATTGATAAATAACGTGTACGAATTTGTTTAACGCATTTGTTTTGGTTACTCGACGCCTCCGTTCTCGTGTAGCCTACATATTGCTTTTTTTTTTAATTTGCTTACCGAGCTAAAGGTTAGCATGCTTAAAATACGTAAGTCGTTTTGTTCAACAAATTTAAGTAGATAACTCATCAGTTGTTTGCATCAGAGCGACAATTTTTGAGGTAGTTATTAAAACTGTTTAAAGGTTGTCAAACGTTGTTTCTCGTTGTATATCCTTTAATTCTAGAGTTAAATTGATAAATAACGTTTACGAATTTGTTTAACGCATTTGTTTTGGTTACTCGACGTCTCCGTTCTCGTGTAGCCTACATATTGCGTTTTTTTTTTTTAATTTGCTTACCGAGCTAAAGGTTAGCATGCTTAAAATACGTAAGTCGTTTTGTTCAACAAATTTAAGTAGATAACTCATCAGCTGTTTGCATCAGAGCGACAATTTTTGAGATAGTTATTAAAACTGTTTAAAGGTTGTCAAACGTTGTTTCTCGTTGTATATCCTTTAATTCTAGAGTTAAATTGATAAATAACGTGTACGAATTTGTTTAACGCATTTGTTTTGGTTACTCGAGGTCTCCGTTCTCGTGTAGCCTACATATTGCGTTTTTTTTTTAATTTGCTTACCGGGCTAAAGGTTAGCATGCTTAAAATACGTAAGTCGTTTTGTTCAACAAATTTGAGTAGATAACTCAGCAGTTGTTTGCATCAGAGCGACAATTTTTGAGATAGTTATTAAAACTGTTTAAAGGTTGTCAAACGTTGTTGCTCGTTGTATATCCTTTAATTCTAGAGTTAAATTGATAAATAACGTGTACGAATTTGTTTAACGCATTTGTTTTGGTTACTCGACGTCTCCGTTCTCGTGTAGCCTACATATTGCGTTTTTTTTTTAATTTGCTTACCGGGCTAAAGGTTAGCATGCTTAAAATACGTAAGTCGTTTTGTTCAACAAATTTAAGTAGATAACTCATCAGTTGTTTGCATCAGAGCGACAATTTTTGAGATAGTTATTAAAACTGTTTAAAGGTTGTCAAACGTTGTTTCTCGTTGTATATCCTTTAATTCTAGAGTTAAATTGATAAATAACGTTTACGAATTTGTTTAACGCATTTGGTTTGGTTACTCGACGCCTCCGTTTTCGTGTAGCCTACATATTGCGTTTTTTTTTTAATTTGCTTACCGGGCTAAAGGTTAGCATGCTTAAAATACGTAAGTCGTTTTGTTCAAGAAATTTAAGTAGATAACTCATCAGTTGTTTGCATCAGAGCGACAATTTTTGAGATAGTTATTAAAACTGTTTAAAGGTTGTCAAACGTTGTTTCTCGTTGTATATCCTTTAATTCTAGAGTTAAATTGATAAATAACGTGTACGAATTTGTTTAACGCATTTGTTTTGGTTACTCGACGTCTCCGTTCTCGTGTAGCCTACATATTGCGTTTTTTTTTTTAATTTGCTTACCGGGCTAAAGGTTAGCATGTTTAAAATACGTAAGTCGTTTTGTTCAACAAATTTAAGTAGATAACTCATCAGTTGTTTGCATCAGAGCGACAATTTTTGAGATAGTTATTAAAACTGTTTAAAGGTTGTCAAACGTTGTGTCTCGTTGTATATCCTTTAATTCTAGAGTTAAATTGATAGATAACGTTTACGAATTTGTTTAACGCATTTGTTTTGGTTACTCGACGCCTCCGTTCTCGTGTAGCCTACATATTGCGTTTTTTTTTTTAATTTGCTTACCGGGCTAAAGGTTAGCATGCTTAAAATACCTAAGTCGTTTTGTTCAACAAATTTAAGTAGATAACTCATCAGTTGTTTGCATCAGAGCGACAATTTTTGAGATAGTTATTAAAACTGTTTAAAGGTTGTCAAACGTTGTTTCTCGTTGTATATCCTTTAATTCTAGAGTTAAATTGATAAATAACGTGTACGAATTTGTTTAACGCATTTGTTTTGGTTACTCGACGTCTCCGTTCTCGTGTAGCCTACATATTGCGTTTTTTTTTAATTTGCTTACCGGGCTAAAGGTTAGCATGCTTAAAATACGTAAGTCGTTTTGTTCAACAAATTTAAGTAGATAACTCATCAGTTGTTTGCATCAGAGCGACAATTTTTGAGATAGTTATTAAAACTGTTTAAAGGTTGTCAAACGTTGTTTCTCGTTGTATATCCTTTAATTCTAGAGTTAAATTGATAAATAACGTTTACGAATTTGTTTAACGCATTTGTTTTGGTTACTCGACGCCTCCGTTCTCGTGTAGCCTACATATTGCGTTTTTTTTTTAATTTGCTTACCGGGATAAAGGTTAGTATGCTTAAAATACGTAAGTCGTTTTGTTCTACAAATTTAAGTAGATAACTCATCAGTTGTTTGCATCAGAGCGACAATTTTTGAGATAGTTATTAAAACTGTTTAAAGGTTGTCAAACGTTGTTTCTCGTTGTATATCCTTTAATTCTAGAGTTAAATTGATAAATAACGTGTACGAATTTGTTTAACGCATTTGTTTTGTTTACTCGACGTCTCCGTTCTCGTGTAGCCTACATATTGCGTTTTTTTTAATTTGCTTACCGGGCTAAAGGTTAGCATGCTTAAAATACGTAAGTCGTTTTGTTCAACAAATTTGAGTAGATAACTCATCAGTTGTTTCCATCAGAGCGACAATTTTTGAGATAGTTATTAAAACTGTTTAAAGGTTGTCAAACGTTGTTTCTCGTTGTATACCCTTTAATTCTAGAGTTAAATTGATAAATACCGTGTACGAATTTGTTTAACGCATTTGTTTTGGTTACTCGACGTCTCCGTTCTCGTGTAGCCTACATATTGCGTTTTTTTTTTAATTTGCTTACCGGGCTAAAGGTTAGCATGCTTAAAATACGTAAGTCGTTTTGTTCAACAAATTTGAGTAGATAACTCAGCAGTTGTTTGCATCAGAGCGTGTACGAATTTGTTTAACGCATTTGTTTTGGTTACTCGACGCCTCCGTTCTCGTGTAGCCTACATATTGCTTTTTTTTTTTAATTTGCTTACCGAGCTAAAGGTTAGCATGCTTAAAATACGTAAGTCGTTTCGTTCAACAAATTTAAGTAGATAACTCATCAGTTGTTTGCATAAGAGCGACAATTTTTGAGATAGTTATTAAAACTGTTTAAATGTTATCAAACGTTGTTTCTCGTTGTATATCCTTTAATTCTAGAGTTAAATTGATAAATAACGTTTACGAATTTGTTTAACGCATTTGTTTTGGTTACTCGACGCCTCCGTTCTCGTGTAGCCTACATATTGCGTTTTTTTTAATTTGCTTACCGGGATAAAGGTTAGCATGCTTAAAATACGTAAGCCGTTTTGTTCTACAAATTTAAGAAGATAACTCATCAGTTGTTTGCATCAGAGCAACAATTTTTGAGATAGTTATTAAAACTGTTTAAAGGTTGTCAAACGTTGTTTCTCGTTGTATATCCTTTAATTCTAGAGTTAAATTGATAAATAACGTGTACGAATTTGTTTAACGCATTTGTTTTGGTTACTCGACGTCTCCGTTCTCGTGTAGCCTACATATTGCGTTTTTTTTTTAGTTTGCTTACCGCGATAAAGGTTAGCATGCTTAAAATACGTAAGTCGTTTTGTTCTACAAATTTAAGTAGATAACTCATCAGTTGTTTGCATCAGAGCGACAATTTTTGAGATAGTTATTAAAACTGTTTAAAGGTTGTCAAACGTTGTTTCTCGTTGTATATCCTTTAATTCTAGAGTTAAATTGATAAATAACGTGTACGAATTTGTTTAACGCATTTGTTTTGGTTACTCGACGTCTCCGTTCTCGTGTAGCCTACATATTGCGTTTTTTTTTTTAATTTGCTTACCGGGCTAAAGGTTAGCATGTTTAAAATACGTAAGTCGTTTTGTTCAACAAATTTAAGTAGATAACTCATCAGTTGTTTGCATCAGAGCGACAATTTTTGAGATAGTTATTAAAACTGTTTAAAGGTTGTCAAACGTTGTTTCTCGTTGTATATCCTTTAATTCTAGAGTTAAATTGATAGATAACGTTTACGAATTTGTTTAACGCATTTGTTTTGGTTACTCGACGCCTCCGTTCTCGTGTAGCCTACATATTGCGTTTATTTTTTTAATTTGCTTACCGGGCTAAAGGTTAGCATGCTTAAAATACGTAAGTCGTTTTGTTCAACAAATTTAAGTAGATAACTCATCAGTTGTTTGCATCAGAGCGACAATTTTTGAGATAGTTATTAAAACTGTTTAAAGGTTGTCAAACGTTGTTTCTCGTTGTATATCCTTTAATTCTAGAGTTAAATTGATAAATAACGTGTACGAATTTGTTTAACGCAATTGTTTTGGTTACTCGACGTCTCCGTTCTCGTGTAGCCTACATATTGCGTTTTTTTTTTAATTTGCTTACCGGGCTAAAGGTTAGCATGCTTAAAATACGTAAGTCGTTTTGTTCAACAAATTTGAGTAGATAACTCATCAGTTGTTTGCATCAGAGCGACAATTTTTGAGATAGTTATTAAAACTGTTTAAAGGTTGTCAAACGTTGTTTCTCGTTGTATATCCTTTAATTCTAGAGTTAAATTGATAAATAACGTGTACGAATTTGTCTAACGCATTTGTTTTGGTTACTCGACGCCTCCGTTCTCGTGTAGCCTACATATTGCTTTTTTTTTTTTAATTTGCTTACCGAGCTAAAGGTTAGCATGCTTAAAATACGTAAGTCGTTTTGTTCAACAAATTTAAGTAGATAACTCATCAGTTGTTTGCATCAGAGCGACAATTTTTGAGATAGTTATTAAAACTGTTTAAAGGTTGTCAAACGTTGTTTCTCGTTGTATATCCTTTAATTCTAGAGTTAAATTGATAAATAACGTTTACGAATTTGTTTAACGCATTTGTTTTGGTTTCTCGACGCCTCCGTTCTCGTGTAGCCTACATATTGCGTTTTTTTTTTAATTTGCTTACCGGGATAAAGGTTAGTATGCTTAAAATACGTAAGTCGTTTTGTTCTACAAATTTAAGTAGATAACTCATCAGTTGTTTGCATCAGAGCGACAATTTTTGAGATAGTTATTAAAACTGTTTAAAGGTTGTCAAACGTTGTTTCTCGTTGTATATCCTTTAATTCTAGAGTTAAATTGATAAATAACGTGTACGAATTTGTTTAACGCATTTGTTTTGTTTACTCGACGTCTCCGTTCTCGTGTAGCCTACATATTGCGTTTTTTTTAATTTGCTTACCGGGCTAAAGGTTAGCATGCTTAAAATACGTAAGTCGTTTTGTTCAACAAATTTGAGTAGATAACTCATCAGTTGTTTCCATCAGAGCGACAATTTTTGAGATAGTTATTAAAACTGTTTAAAGGTTGTCAAACGTTGTTTCTCGTTGTATATCCTTTAATTCTAGAGTTAAATTGATAAATACCGTGTACGAATTTGTTTAACGCATTTGTTTTGGTTACTCGACGTCTCCGTTCTCGTGTAGCCTACATATTGCGTTTTTTTTTTTAATTTGCTTACCGGGCTAAAGGTTAGCATGCTTAAAATACGTAAGTCGTTTTGTTCAACAAATTTGAGTAGATAACTCAGCAGTTGTTTGCATCAGAGCGTGTACGAATTTGTTTAACGCATTTGTTTTGGTTACTCGACGCCTCCGTTCTCGTGTAGCCTACATATTGCTTTTTTTTTTTAATTTGCTTACCGAGCTAAAGGTTAGCATGCTTAAAATACGTAAGTCGTTTCGTTCAACAAATTTAAGTAGATAACTCATCAGTTGTTTGCATAAGAGCGACAATTTTTGAGATAGTTATTAAAACTGTTTAAAGGTTATCAAACGTTGTTTCTCGTTGTATATCCTTTAATTCTAGAGTTAAATTGATAAATAACGTTTACGAATTTGTTTAACGCATTTGTTTTGGTTACTCGACGCCTCCGTTCTCGTGTAGCCTACATATTGCGTTTTTTTTAATTTGCTTACCGGGATAAAGGTTAGCATGCTTAAAATACGTAAGCCGTTTTGTTCTACAAATTTAAGTAGATAACTCATCAGTTGTTTGCATCAGAGCAACAATTTTTGAGATAGTTATTAAAACTGTTTAAAGGTTGTCAAACGTTGTTTCTCGTTGTATATCCTTTAATTCTAGAGTTAAATTGATAAATAACGTGTACGAATTTGTTTAACGCATTTGTTTTGGTTACTCGACGTCTCCGTTCTCGTGTAGCCTACATATTGCGTTTTTTTTTTTAATTTGCTTACCGGGATAAAGGTTAGCATGCTTAAAATACGTAAGTCGTTTTGTTCTACAAATTTAAGTAGATAACTCATCAGTTGTTTGCATCAGAGCGACAATTTTTGAGATAGTTATTAAAACTGTTTAAAGGTTGTCAAACGTTGTTTCTCGTTGTATATCCTTTAATTCTAGAGTTAAATTGATAAATAACGTGTACGAATTTGTTTAACGCATTTGTTTTGGTTACTCGACGCCTCCGTTCTCGTGTAGCCTACATATTGCGTTTTTTTTTTAATTTGCTTACCGGTATAAAGGTTAGCATGCTTAAAATACGTAAGTCGTTTTGTTCTACAAATTTAAGTAGATAACTCATCAGTTGTTTGCATCAGAGCGACAATTTTTGAGATAGTTATTAAAACTATTTAAAAGTTGTCAAACGATGTTTCTCGTTGTATATCCTTTAATTCTAGAGTTAAATTGATAAATAACGTGTACGAATTTGTTTAACGCATTTGTTTTGGTTACTCGACGTCTCCGTTCTCGTGTAGCCTACATATTGCGTTTTTTTTAATTTGCTTACTGGGCTAAAGGTTAGCATGCTTAAAATACGTAAGTCGTTTTGTTCAACAAATTTAAGTAGATAACTCATCAGTTGTTTGCACCAGAGCGACAATTTTTGAGATAGTTATTAAAACTGTTTAAAGGTTGTCAAACGTTGTTTCTCGTTGTATATCCTTTAATTCTAGAGTTAAATTGATAAATAACGTGTACGAATTTGTTTAACGCATTTGTTTTGGTTACTCGACGCCTCCGTTCTCGTGTAGCCTACATATTGCGTTTTTTTTAAATTTGCTTACCGGGATAAAGGTTAGCATGCTTAAAATACGTAAGTCGTTTTGTTCTACAAATTTAAGTAGATAACTCATCAGTTGTTTGCATCAGAGCGACAATTTTTGAGATAGTTATTAAAACTATTTAAAGGTTGTCAAACGATGTTTCTCGTTGTATACCCTTTAATTCTAGAGTTAAATTGATAAATAACGTGTACGAATTTGTTTAACGCATTTGTTTTGGTTACTCGACGTCTCCGTTCTCGTGTAGCCTACATATTGCGTTTTTTTTTTAATTTGCTTACCGGGCTAAAGGTTAGCATGCTTCGAATACGTAAGTCGTTTTGTTCAACAAATTTAAGTAGATAACTCATCAGTTGTTTGCATCAGAGCGACAATTTTTGAGATAGTTATTAAAACTGTTTAAAGGTTGTCAAACGTTGTTTCTCGTTGTATATCCTTTAATTCTAGAGTTAAATTGATAAATAACGTTTACGAATTTGTTTAACGCATTTGTTTTGGTTACTCGACGCCTCCGTTCTCGTGTAGCCTACATATTGCGTTTTTTTTTTAATTTGCTTACCGGGATAAAGGTTAGCATACTTAAAATACGTAAGTCGTTTTGTTCTACAAATTTAAGTAGATAACTCATCAGTTGTTTGCATCAGAGCGACAATTTTTGAGATAGTTATTAAAACTGTTTAAAGGTTGTCAAACGTTGTTTCTCGTTGTATATCCTTTAATTCTAGAGTCAAATTGATAAATAACGTGTACGAATTTGTTTAACGCATTTGTTTTGGTTACTCGACGTCTCCGTTCTCGTGTAGCCTACATATTGCGTTTTTTTTTAATTTGCTTACCGGGCTAAAGGTTAGCATGCTTAAAATACGTAAGTCGTTTTGTTCAACAAATTTGAGTAGATAACTCAGCAGTTGTTTCCATCAGAGCGACAATTTTTGAGATAGTTATTAAAACTGTTTAAAGGTTGTCAAACGTTGTTTCTCGTTGTATATCCTTTAATTCTAGAGTTAAATTGATAAATACCGTGTACGAATTTGTTTAACGCATTTGTTTTGGTTACTCGACGTCTCCGTTCTCGTGTAGCCTACATATTGCGTTTTTTTTTTTATTTGCTTACCGGGCTAAAGGTTAGCATGCTTAAAATACGTAAGTCGTTTTGTTCAACAAATTTGAGTAGATAACTCAGCAGTTGTTTGCATCAGAGCGTGTACGAATTTGTTTAACGCATTTGTTTTGGTTACTCGACGCCTCCCTTCTCGTGTAGCCTACATATTGCTTTTTTTTTTTTAATTTGCTTACCGAGCTAAAGGTTAGCATGCTTAAAATACGTAAGTCGTTTTGTTCAACAAATTTAAGTAGATAACTCATCAGTTGTTTGCATCAGAGCGACAATTTTTGAGATAGTTATTAAAACTGTTTAAAGGTTGTCAAACGTTGTTTCTCGTTGTATATCCTTTAATTCTAGAGTTAAATTGATAAATAACGTTTACGAATTTGTTTAACGCATTTGTTTTGGTTACTCGACGCCTCCGTTCTCGTGTAGCCTACATATTGCGTTTTTTTTTTTAATTTGCTTACCGGGATAAAGGTTAGCATGCTTAAAATACGTAAGCCGTTTTGTTCTACAAATTTAAGTAGATAACTCATCAGTTGTTTGCATCAGAGCAACAATTTTTGAGATAGTTATTAAAACTGTTTAAAGGTCGTCAAGCGTTGTTTCTCGTTGTATATCCTTTAATTCTAGAGTTAAATTGATAAATAACGTGTACGAATTTGTTTAACGCATTTGTTTGGGTTACTCGACGTCTCCGTTCTCGTGTAGCCTACATATTGCGTTTTTTTTTTTAATTTGCTTACAGGGCTAAAGGTTAGCATGCTTAAAATACGTAAGTCGTTTTGTTCAACAAATTTAAGTAGATAACTCATCAGTTGTTTGCATCAGAGCGAAAATTTTTGAGATAGTTATTAAAACTGTTTAAAGGTTGTCAAACGTTGTTTCTCGTTGTATATCCTTTAATTCTAGAGTTAAATTGATAAATAACGTGTACGAATTTGTTTAACGCATTTGTTTTGGTTACTCGACGTCTCCGTTCTCGTGTAGCCTACATATTGCGTTTTTTTTTAATTTGCTTACCGGGCTAAAGATTAGCATGTTTAAAATACGTAAGTCGTTTTGTTCAACAAATTTGAGTAGATAATTCAGCAGTTGTTTGCATCAGAGCGACAATTTTTGAGATAGTTATTAAAACTGTTTAAAGGTTGTCAAACGTTGTTTCTCGTTGTTTATCCTTTAATTCTAGAGTTAAATTGATAAATAACGTTTACGAATTTGTTTAACGCATTTGTTTTGGTTACTCGACGCCTCCGTTCTCGTGTAGGCTACATATTGCGTTTTTTTTTTTTAATTTGCTTACCGGGATAAAGGTTAGCACGCTTAAAATACGTAAGTCGTTTTGTTCTACAAATTTAAGTAGATAACTCATCAGTTGTTTGCATCAGAGCGACAATTTTTGAGATAGTTATTAAAACTGTTTAAAGGTTGTAAAACGTTGTTTCTCGTTGTATATCCTTTAATTCTAGAGTTAAATTGATAAATAACGTGTACGAATTTGTTTAACGCATTTGTTTTGGTTACTCGACGTCTCCGTTCTCGTGTAGCCTACATATTGCGTTTTTTTTTTTAATTTGCTTACCGAGCTAAAGGTTAGCATGCTTAAAATACGTAAGTCGTTTTGTTCAACAAATTTAAGTAGATAACTCATCAGTTGTTTGCATCAGAGCGACGATTTTTGAGATAGTTATTAAAACTGTTTAAAGGTTGTAAAACGTTGTTTCTCGTTGTATATCCTTTAATTCTAGAGTTAAATTGATAAATAACGTGTACGAATTTGTTTAACGCATTTGTTTTGGTTACTCGACGTCTCCGTTCTCGTGTAGCCTACATATTGCGTTTTTTTTTTAATTTGCTTACCGGGCTAAAGGTTAGCATGCTTAAAATACGTAAGTCGTTTTGTTCAACAAATTTAAGTAGATAACTCATCAGTTGTTTGCATCAGAGCGACAATTTTTGAGATAGTTATTAAAACTGTTTAAAGGTTGTCAAGCGTTGTTTCTCGTTGTATATCCTTTAATTCTAGAGTTAAATTTATAAATAACGTTTACGAATTCGTTTAACGCATTTGTTTTGGTTACTCGACGCCTCCGTTTTCGTGTAGCCTACATATTGCGTTTTTTTTTTAATTTGCTTACCGGGATAAAGGTTAGCATGCTTAAAATACGTAAGTCGTTTTGTTCTACAAATTTAAGTAGATAACTCATCAGTTGTTTGCATCAGAGCGACAATTTTTGAGATAGTTATTAAAACTGTTTAAAGGTTGTAAAACGTTGTTTCTCGTTGTATATCCTTTAATTCTAGAGTTAAATTGATAAATAACGTGTACGAATTTGTTTAACGCATTTCTTTTGGTTACTTGACGTCTCCGTTCTCGTGTAGCCTACATATTGCTTTTTTTTTTAATTTGCTTACCGAGCTAAAGGTTAGCATGCTTAAAATACGTAAGTCGTTTTGTTCAACAAATTTAAGTAGATAACTCATCAGTTGTTTGCATCAGAGCGACAATTTTTGAAATAGTTATTAAAACTGTTTAAAGGTTGTCAAACGTTGTTTCTCGTTGTATATCCTTTAATTCTAGAGTTAAATTGATAAATAACGTGTACGAATTTGTTTAACGCATTTGTTTTGGTTACTCGACGTCTCCGTTCTCGTGTAGCCTACATATTGCGTTTTTTTTTTAATTTGCTTACCGGGATAAAGGTTAGCATGCTTAAAATACGTAAGTCGTTTTGTTCAACAAATTTGAGTAGATAACTCAGCAGTTGTTTGCATCAGAGCGACAATTTTCGAGATAGTTATTAAAACTGTTTAAAGGTTGTCAAACGTTGTTTCTCGTTGTATATCCTTTAATTCTAGAGTTAAATTGATAAATAACGTGTACGAATTTGTTTAACGCATTTGTTTTGGTTACTTGACGTCTCCGTTCTCGTGTAGCCTACATATTGCGTTTTTTTTTTTAATTTGCTTACCGGGCTAAAGGTTAGCATGCTTAAAATACGTAAGTCGTTTTGTTCAACAAATTTAAGTAGATAACTCATCAGTTGTTTGCATCAGAGCGACAATTTTTGAGATAGTTATTAAAACTGTTTAAAAGTTGTCAAACGTTGTTTCTCGTTGTATATCCTTTAATTCTAGAGTTAAATTGATAAATAACGTTTACGAATTTTTTTAACGCATTTGTTTGGTTACTCGACGCCTCCGTTCTCGTGTAGCCTACATATTGCGTTTTTTTTTAATTTGCTTACCGGGATAAAGGTTAGCATGCTTAAAATACGTAAGTCGTTTTGTTCTACAAATTTAAGTAGATAACTAATCAGTTGTTTGCACAGAGCGGCAATTTTTGAGATAGGTATTAAAACTATTTAAAGGTTGTCAAACGATGTTTCTCGTTGTATATCCTTTAATTCTAGAGTTAAATTGATAAATAACGTGTACGAATTTGTTTAACGCATTTGTTTTGGTTACTCGACGTCTCCGTTCTCGTGTAGCCTACATATTGCGTTTTTTTTTTAATTCGCTTACCGGGCTAAAGGTTAGCATGCTTAAAATACGTAAGTCGTTTTGTTCAACAAATTTAAGTAGATAACTCATCAGTTGTTTGCATCAGAGCGACAATTTTTGAGATAGTTATTAAAACTGTTTAAAGGTTGTCAAACGTTGTTTCTCGTTGTATATCCTTTAATTCTAGAGTTAAATTGATAAATAACGTGTACGAATTTGTTTAACGCATTTCTTTTGGTTACTCGACGTCTCCGTTCTCGTGTAGCCTACATATTGCTTTTTTTTTTAATTTGCTTACAGAGCTAAAGGTTAGCATGCTTAAAATACGTAAGTCGTTTTGTTCAACAAACTTAAGTAGATAACTCATCAGTTGTTTACATCAGAGCGACAATTTTTGAGATAGTTATTAAAACTGTTTAAAGGTTGTCAAACGTTGTTTCTCGTTGTATATCCTTTAATTCTAGAGTTAAATTGATAAATAACGTGTACGAATTTGTTTAACGCATTTCTTTTGGTTACTCGACGTCTCCGTTCTCGTGTAGCCTACATATTGCGTTTTTTTTTTAATTTGCTTACCGGGCTAAAGTTTAGCATGCTTAAAATACGTAAGTCGTTTTGTTCTACAAATTTAAGTAGATAACTCATCAGTTGTTTGCATCAGAGCGACAATTTTTGAGATAGCTATTAAAACTGTTTAAAGGTTGTCAAACGTTGTTTCTCGTTGTATATCCTTTAATTCTAGAGTTAAATTGATAAATAACGTGTACGAATTTGTTTAACGCATTTCTTTTGGTTACTCGACGTCTCCGTTCTCGTGTAGCCTACATATTGCTTTTTTTTTTAATTTGCTTACAGAGCTAAAGGTTAGCATGCTTAAAATACGTAAGTCGTTTTGTTCAACAAACTTAAGTAGATAACTCATCAGTTGTTTACATCAGAGCGACAATTTTTGAGATAGTTATTAAAACTGTTTAAAGGTTGTCAAACGTTGTTTCTCGTTGTATATCCTTTAATTCTAGAGTTAAATTGATAAATAACGTGTACGAATTTGTTTAACGCATTTCTTTTGGTTACTCGACGTCTCCGTTCTCGTGTAGCCTACATATTGGGTTTTTTTTTAATTTGCTTACCGGGCTAAAGGTTAGCATGCTTAAAATACGTAAGTCGTTTTGTTCAACAAATTTGAGTAGATAACTCAACAGTTGTTTGCATCAGAGCGACAATTTTTAGATAGTTATTAAAACTGTTTAAATGTTGTCAAACGTTGTTTCTCGTTGTATATCCTTTAATTCTAGAGTTAAATTGATAAATAACGTGTACGAATTTGTTTAACGCATTTGTTTTGGTTACTCGACGTCTCCGTTCTCGTGTAGCCTACATATTGCGTTTTTTTTTTAATTTGCTTACCGGGCTAAAGTTTAGCATGCTTAAAATACGTAAGTCGTTTTGTGCAACAAATTTAAGTAGATAACTCATCAGTTGTTTGCATCAGAGCGACAATTTTTGAGACAGTTATTAAAACTGTTTAAAGGTTGTCAAACGTTGTTTCTCGTTGTATATCCTTTAATTTTAGAGTTAAATTGATAAATAACGTGTACGAATTTGTTTAACGCATTTCTTTTGGTTACTCGACGTCTCCGTTCTCGTGTAGCCTACATATTGCTTTTTTTTTTTTAATTTGCTTACCGAGCTAAAGGTTAGCATGCTTAAAATACGTAAGTCGTTTTGTTCAACAAATTTAAGTAGATAACTCATCAGTTGTTTGCATCAGAGCGACAATTTTTGAGATAGTTATTAAAACTGTTTAAAGGTTGTCAAACGTTGTATATCCTTTAATTAATAAATAACGTGTACGAATTTGTTTAACGCATTTGTTTTGGTTAATCGACGTCTCCGTTCTCGTGTAGCCTACATATTGGGTTTTTTTTTTAATTTGCTTACCGGGCTAAAGGTTAGCATGCTTAAAATACGTAAGTCGTTTTGTTCAACAAATTTGAGTAGATAACTCAGCAGTTGTTTGCATCAGAGCGACAATTTTTGAGATAGTTATTAAAACTGTTTAAATGTTGTCAAACGTTGTTTCTCGTTGTATATCCTTTAATTCTAGAGTTAAATTGATAAATAACGTGTACGAATTTGTTTAACGCATTTGTTTTGGTTACTCGACGTCTCCGTTCTCGTGTAGCCTACATATTGCGTTTTTTTTTTAATTTGCTTACCGGGCTAAAGGTTAGCATGCTTAAAATACGTAAGTCGTTTTGTTCAACAAATTTATGTAGATAACTCATCAGTTGTTTGCATCAGAGCGACAATTTTTGAGATAGTTATTAAAACTGTTTAAAGGTTGTCAAACGTTGTATATCCTTTAATTAATAAATAACGTGTACGAATTTGTTTAACGCATTTGTTTTGGTTACTCGACGTCTCCGTTCTCGTGTAGCCTACATATTGCGTTTTTTTTTTTAATTTGCTTACCGGGCTAAAGGTTAGCATGCTTAAAATACGTAAGTCGTTTTGTTCAACAAATTTAAGTAGATAACTCATCAGTTGTTTGCATCAGAGCGACAATTTTTGAGATAGTTATTAAAACTGTTTAAAGGTTGTCAAACGTTGTTTCTCGTTGTATATCCTTTAATTCTAGAGTTAAATTTATAAATAACGTGTACGAATTTGTTTAACGCATTTCTTTTGGTTACTCGACGTCTCCGTTCTCGTGTAGCCTACATATTGCTTTTTTTTTTTTAATTTGCTTACCGAGCTAAAGGTTAGCATGCTTAAAATACGTAAGTCGTTTTGTTCAACAAATTTATGTAGATAACTCATCAGTTGTTTGCATCAGAGCGACAATTTTTGAGATAGTTATTAAAACTGTTTAAAGGTTGTCAAACGTTGTATATCCTTTAATTAATAAATAACGTGTACGAATTTGTTTAACGCATTTGTTTTGGTTACTCGACGTCTCCGTTCTCGTGTAGCCTACATATTGCGTTTTTTTTTTTAATTTGCTTACCGGGCTAAAGGTTAGCATGCTTAAAATACGTAAGTCGTTTTGTTCAACAAATTTAAGTAGATAACTCATCAGTTGTTTGCATCAGAGCGACAATTTTTGAGACAGTTATTAAAACTGTTTAAAGGTTGTCAAACGTTGTTTCTCGTTGTATATCCTTTAATTCTAGAGTTAAATTGATAAATAACGTGTACGAATTTGTTTAACGCATTTCTTTTGGTTACTCGATGTCTCCGTTCTCGTGTAGCCTACATATTGCTTTTTTTTTTTTAATTTGCTTACCGAGCTAAAGGTTAGCATGCTTAAAATACGTAAGTCGTTTTGTTCAACAAATTTATGTAGATAACTCATCAGTTGTTTGCATCAGAGCGACAATTTTTGAGATAGTTATTAAAACTGTTTAAAGGTTGTCAAACGTTGTATATCCTTTAATTAATAAATAACGTGTACGAATTTGTTTAACGCATTTGTTTTGGTTACTCGACGTCTCCGTTCTCGTGTAGCCTACATATTGCGTTTTTTTTTTTAATTTGCTTACCGGGCTAAAGGTTAGCATGCTTAAAATACGTAAGTCGTTTTGTTCAACAAATTTAAGTAGATAACTCATCAGTTGTTTGCATCAGAGCGACAATTTTTGAGATAGTTATTAAAACTGTTTAAAGGTTGTCAAACGTTGTTTCTCGTTGTATATCCTTTAATTCTAGAGTTAAATTTATAAATAACGTTTACGAATTTGTTTAACGCATTTGTTTTGGTTACTCGACGCCTCCGTTTTCGTGTAGCCTACATATTGCGTTTTTTTTTTTAATTTGCTTACCGGGATAAAGGTTAGCATGCTTAAAATACGTAAGTCGTTTTGTTCTACAAATTTAAGTAGATAACTCATCAGTTGTTTGCATCAGAGCGACAATTTTTGAGATAGTTATTAAAACTGTTTAAAGGTTGTAAAACGTTGTTTCTCGTTGTATATCCTTTAATTCTAGAGTTAAATTGATAAATAACGTGTACGAATTTGTTTAACGCATTTCTTTTGGTTACTCGACGTCTCCGTTCTCGTGTAGCCTACATATTGCTTTTTTTTTTTAATTTGCTTACCGAGCTAAAGGTTAGCATGCTTAAAATACGTAAGTCGTTTTGTTCAACAAATTTAAGTAGATAACTCATCAGTTGTTTGCATCAGAGCGACAATTTTTGAGATAGTTATTAAAACTGTTTAAAGGTTGTCAAACGTTGTTTCTCGTTGTATATCCTTTAATTCTAGAGTTAAATTGATAAATAACGTGTACGAATTTGTTTAACGCATTTGTTTTGGTTACTCGACGTCTCCGTTCTCGTGTAGCCTACATATTGCGTTTTTTTTTTAATTTGCTTACCGGGCTAAAGGTAAGCATGCTTAAAATACGTAAGTCGTTTTGTTCAACAAATTTGAGTAGATAACTCAGCAGTTGTTTGCATCAGAGCAACAATTTTTGAGATAGTTATTAGAACTGTTTAAAGGTTGTCAAACGTTGTTTCTCGTTGTATATCCTTTAATTCTAGAGTTAAATTGATAAATAACGTTTACGAATTTGTTTAACGCATTTGTTTGGTTACTCGACGCCTCCGTTCTCGTGTAGCCTACATATTGCGTTTTTTTTTTTAATTTGCTTACCGGGATAAAGGTTAGCATGCTTAAAATACGTAAGTCGTTTTGTTCTACAAATTTAAGTAGATAACTCATCAGTTGTTTGCATCAGAGCGACAATTTTTGAGATAGGTATTAAAACTATTTAAAGGTTGTCAAACGATGTTTCTCGTTGTATATCCTTTAATTCTAGAGTTAAATTGATAAATAACGTGTACGAATTTGTTTAACGCATTTGTTTTGGTTACTCGACGTCTCCGTTCTCGTGTAGCCTACATATTGCGTTTTTTTTTTAATTTGCTTACCGGGCTAAAGGTTAGCATGCTTAAAATACGTAAGTCGTTTTGTTCAACAAATTTAAGTAGATAACTCATCAGTTGTTTGCATCAGAGCGACAATTTTTGAGATAGTTATTAAAACTGTTTAAAAGTTGTCAAACGTTGTTTTTCGTTGTATATCCTTTAATTCTAGAGTTAAATTGATAAATAACGTTTACGAATTTGTTTAACGCATTTGTTTGGTTACTCGACGCCTCCGTTCTCGTGTAGCCTACATATTGCGTTTTTTTTTTTAATTTGCTTACCGGGATAAAGGTTAGCATGCTTAAAATACGTAAGTCGTTTTGTTCTACAAATTTAAGTAGATAACTCATCAGTTGTTTGCATCAGAGCGACAATTTTTGAGATAGGTATTAAAACTATTTAAAGGTTGTCAAACGATGTTTCTCGTTGTATATCCTTTAATTCTAGAGTTAAATTGATAAATAACGTGTACGAATTTGTTTAACGCATTTGTTTTGGTTACTCGACGTCTCCGTTCTCGTGTAGCCTACATATTGCGTTTTTTTTTTAATTTGCTTACCGGGCTAAAGGTTAGCATGCTTAAAATACGTAAGTCGTTTTGTTCAACAAATTTAAGTAGATAACTCATCAGTTGTTTGCATCAGAGCGACAATTTTTGAGATAGTTATTAAAACTGTTTAAAGGTTGTCAAACGTTGTTTCTCGTTTTGTATATCCTTTAATTCTAGAGTTAAATTGATAAATAACGTGTACGAATTTGTTTAACGCATTTCTTTTGGTTACTCGACGTCTCCGTTCTCGTGTAGCCTACATATTGCGTTTTTTTTAAATTTGCTTACCGGGCTAAAGGTTAGCATGCTTAAAATACGTAAGTCGTTTTGTTCAACAAATTTGAATAGATAACTCAGCAGTTGTTTGCATCTGAGCGACAATTTTTGAGATAGTTATTAAAACTGTTTAAAGGTTGTCAAACGTTGTTTCTCGTGGTATATCCTTTAATTCTAGAGTTAAATTGATAAGTAACGTGTACGAATTTGTTTAACGCATTTGTTTTGGTTACTCGACGTCTCCGTTCTCGTGTAGCCTACATATTGCGTTTTTTTTTTTTAATTCGCTTACCGGGCTAAAGGTTAGCATGCTTAAAATACGTAAGTCGTTTTGTTCAACAAATTTAAGTAGATAACTCATCAGTTGTTTGCATCAGAGCGACAATTTTTGAGATAGTTATTAAAACTGTTTAAAGGTTGTCAAACGTTGTTTCTTGTTGTATATCCTTTAATTCTAGAGTTAAATTTATAAATAACGTGTACGAATTTGTTTAACGCATTTCTTTTGGTTACTTGACGTCTCCGTTCTCGTGTAGCCTACATATTGCTTTTTTTTTTTATTTGCTTACAGAGCTAAAGGTTAGCATGCTTAAAATACGTAAGTCGTTTTGTTCAACAAATTTAAGTAGATAACTCATCAGTTGTTTACATCAGAGCGACAATTTTTGAGATAGTTATTAAAACTGTTTAAAGGTAGTCAAACGTTGTTTCTCGTTGTATATCCTTTAATTCTAGAGTTAAATTGATAAATAACGTGTACGAATTTGTTTAACGCATTTCTTTTGGTTACTCGACGTCTCCGTTCTCGTGTAGCCTACATATTGGGTTTTTTTTTAATTTGCTTACCGGGCTAAAGGTTAGCATGCTTAAAATACGTAAGTCGTTTTGTTCAACAAATTTGAGTAGATAACTCAGCAGTTGTTTGCATCAGAGCGACAATTTTTGAGATAGTTATTAAAACTGTTTAAATGTTGTCAAACGTTGTTTCTCGTTGTATATCCTTTAATTCTAGAGTTAAATTGATAAATAACGTGTACGAATTTGTTTAACGCATTTGTTTTGGTTACTCGACGTCTCCGTTCTCGTGTAGCCTACATATTGCGTTTTTTTTTAATTTGCTTACCGGGCTAAAGGTTAGCATGCTTAAAATACGTAAGTCGTTTTGTTCAACAAATTTAAGTAGATAACTCATCAGTTGTTTGCATCAGAGCGACAATTTTTGAGATAGTTATTAAAACTGTTTAAAATTTGTCAAACGTTGTTTCTCGTTGTATATCCTTTAATTCTATAGTTTTATTGATAAATAACGTGTACGAATTTGTTTAACGCATTTGTTTTGGTTACTCGACGTCTCCGTTCTCGTGTAGCCTACATATTGCGTTTTTTTTTTTAATTAATAATAATAAATTTTTAATTTTAAACAAATTTAAGTAGATAACTCATCAGTTGTTTGCATCCTTTAATTCTAGAGTTAAATTGATAAATAACGTGTACGAATTTGTTTAACGCATTTGTTTTGGTTACTCGACGCCTCCGTTCTCGTGTAGCCTACATATTGCGTTTTTTTTAATTTGCTTACCGGGATAAAGGTTAGCACGCTTAAAATACGTAAGTCGTTTTGTTCTACAAATTTAAGTAGATAACTCATCAGTTGTTTGCATCAGAGCAACAATTTTTGAGATAGTTATTAAAACTGTTTAAAGGTTGTCAAACGTTGTTTCTCATTGTATATCCTTTAATTCTAGAGTTAAATTGATAAATAACGTTTAAGAATTTGTTTAACGCATTTGTTTTGGTTACTCGACGCCTCCGTTCTCGTGTAGCCTACATATTGCTTTTTTTTTTAATTTGCTTACCGAGCTAAAGGTTAGCATGCTTAAAATACGTAAGTCGTTTTGTTCTACAAATTTAAGTAGATAACTCATCAGTTGTTTGCATCAGAGCAACAATTTTTGAGATAGTTATTAAAACTGTTTAAAGGTTGTCAAACGTTGTTTCTCATTGTATATCCTTTAATTCTAGAGTTAAATTGATAAATAACGTTTACGAATTTGTTTAACGCATTTGTTTTGGTTACTCGATGTCTCCGTTCTCGTGTAGCCTACATATTGCGTTTTTTTTTAATTTGCTTACCGGGCTAAAGGTTAGCATGCTTAAAATACGTAAGTCGTTTTGTTCTACAAATTTAAGTAGATAACTCATCAGTTGTTTGCATCAGAGCAACAATTTTTGAGATAGTTATTAAAACTGTTTAAAGGTTGTCAAACGTTGTTTCTCATTGTATATCCTTTAATTCTAGAGTTAAATTGATAAATAACGTGTACGAATTTGTTTAACGCATTTGTTTTGGTTACTCGACGCCTCCGTTCTCGTGTAGCCTACATATTGCGTTTTTTTTAATTTGCTTACCGGGATAAAGGTTAGCACGCTTAAAATACGTAAGTCGTTTTGTTCAACAAATTTAAGTAGATAACTCATCAGTTGTTTGCATCAGAGCGACAATTTTTGAGATAGTTACTAAAACTGTTTAAAGGTTGTAAAATGTTGTTTCTCGTTGTATATCCTTTAATTTTAGAGTTAAATTAATAAATAACGTGTACGAATTTGTTTAACGCATTTCTTTTGGTTACTCGACGTCTCCGTTCTCGTGTAGCCTACATATTGCTTTTTTTTTTAATTTGCTTACCGAGCTAAAAGTTAGCATGCTTAAAATACGTAAGTCGTTTTGTTCAACAAATTTAAGTAGATAACTCATCAGTTGTTTGCATCAGAGCGACAATTTTTGAAATAGTTATTAAAACTGTTTAAAGGTTGTAAAACGTTCTTTCTCGTTGTATATCCTTTAATTCTAGAGTTAAATTGATAAATAACGTGTACGAATTTGTTTAACGCATTTGTTTTGGTTACTCGACGTCTCCGTTCTCGTGTAGCCTACATATTGCGTTTTTTTTTTAATTTGCTTACCGAGCTAAAGGTTAGCATGCTTAAAATACGTAAGTCGTTTTGTTCAACAAATTTAAGTAGATAACTCATCAGTTGTTTGCATCAGAGCGACAATTTTTGAGATAGTTATTAAAACTGTTTAAAGGTTGTCAAACGTTGTTTCTCGTTGTATATCCTTTAATTCTAGAGTTAAATTGATAAATAACGTGTACGAATTTGTTTAACGCATTTCTTTTGGTTACTCGACCTCTCCGTTCTCTTGTAGCCTACATATTGCTTTTTTTTTAATTTGCTTACCGAGCTAAAGGTTAGCATGCTTAAAATACGTAAGTCGTTTTGTTCAACAAATTTGAGTAGATAACTCAGCAGTTGTTTGCATCAGAGCGACAATTTTTGAGATAGTTATTAAAACTGTTTAAAGGTTGTCAAACGTTGTTTCTCGTTGTATATCCTTTAATTCTAGAGTTAAATTGATAAATAACGTTTACGAATTTGTTTAACGCATTTGTTTTGGTTACTCGACGCCTCCGTTCTCGTGTAGCCTACATATTGCGTTTTTTTTTTAATTTGCTTACCGGGATAAAGGTTAGCATGCTTAAAATACGTAAGTCGTTTTGTTCAACAAATTTAAGTAGATAACTCATCAGTTGTTTGCATCAGAGCGAAAATTTTTGAGATAGTTATTAAAACTGTTTAAAGGTTGTCAAACGTTGTTTCTCGTTGTATATCCTTTAATTCTAGAGTTAAATTGATAAATAACGTTTACGAATTTGTTTAACGCATTTGTTTTGGTTACTCGACGCCTCCGTTCTCGTGTAGCCTACATAATGCGTTTTTTTTTTAATTTGCTTACCGGGATAAAGGTTAGCATGCTTAAAATACGTAAGTCGTTTTGTTCAACAAATTTGAGTAGATAACTCAGCAGTTGTTTGCATCAGAGCGACAATTTTTGAGATAGTTATTAAAACTGTTTAAAGGTTGTCAAACGTTGTTTCTCGTTGTATATCCTTTAATTCTAGAGTTAAGTTGATAAATAACGTGTACGAATTTGTTTAACGCATTTGTTTTGGTTACTCGACGTCTCCGTTCTCGTGTAGCCTACATATTGCGTTTTTTTTTAATTTGCTTACCGGGCTAAAGGTTAGCATGCTTAAAATACGTAAGTCGTTTTGTTCAACAAATTTGAGTAGATAACTCAGCAGTTGTTTGCATCAGAGCGACAATTTTTGAGATAGTTATTAAAACTGTTTAAAGGTTGTCAAACGTTGTTTCTCGTTGTATATCCTTTAATTCTAGAGTTAAATTGATAAATAACGTGTACGAATTTGTTTAACGCATTTGTTTTGGTTACTCGACGTCTCCGTTCTCGTGTAGCCTACATATTGCGTTTTTTTTTTTAATTTGCTTACCGGGCTAAAGGTTAGCATGCTTAAAATACGTAAGTCGTTTTGTTCAACAAATTTAAGTAGATAACTCATCAGTTGTTTGCATCAGAGCGACAATTTTTGAGATAGTTATTAAAACTGTTTAAGGTTGTAAAACGTTGTTTCTCGTTGTATATCCTTTAACTCTAGAGTTAAATTGATAAATAACGTGTACGAATTTGTTTAACGCATTTCTTTTGGTTACTCGACGTCTCCGTTCTCGTGTAGCCTACATATTGCTTTTTTTTGTAATTTGCTTACCGAGCTAAAGGTTAGCATGCTTAAAATACGTAAGTCGTTTTGTTCAACAAATTTAAGTAGATAACTCATCAGTTGTTTGCATCAGAGCGACAATTTTTGAGATAGTTATTAAAACTGTTTAAAGGTTGTCAAACGTTGTTTCTCGTTGTATATCCTTTAATTCTAGAGTTAAATTGATAAATAACGTGTACGAATTTGTTTAACGCATTTGTTTTGGTTACTCGACGTCTCCGTTCTCGTGTAGCCTACATATTGCTTTTTTTTTTAATTTGCTTACCGAGCTAAAGGTTAGCATGCTTAAAATACGTAAGTCGTTTTGTTCAACAAAATTTAAGTAGATAACTCATCAGTTGTTTGCATCAGAGCGACAATTTTTGAGATAGTTATTAAAACTGTTTAAAGGTTGTCAAACGTTGTTTCTCGTTGTATATCCTTAAATTCTAGAGTTAAATTGATAAATAACGTTTACGAATTTGTTTAACGCATTTGTTTTGGTTACTCGACGCCTCCGTTCTCGTGTAGCCTACATATTGCGTTTTTTTTTATTTGCTTACCGGGATAAAGGTTAGCATGCTTAAAATTCGTAAGTCGTTTTGTTCAACAAAATTTAAGTAGATAACTCATCAGTTGTTTGCATCAGAGCGACAATTTTTGAGATAGTTATTAAAACTGTTTAAAGGTTGTCAAACGTTGTTTCTCGTTGTATATCCTTTAATTCTAGAGTTAAATTGATAAATAACGTGTACGAATTTGTTTAACGCATTTGTTTTGGTTACTCGACGTCTCCGTTCTCGTGTAGCCTACATATTGCGTTTTTTTTTTTAATTTGCTTACCGGGCTAAAGGTTAGCATGCTTAAAATACGTAAGTCGTTTTGTTCAACAAATTTAAGTAGATAACTCATCAGTTGTTTGCATCAGAGCGACAATTTTTGAGATAGTTATTAAAACTGTTTAAAGGTTGTCAAACGTTGTTTCTCGTTGTATATCCTTTAATTCTAGAGTTAAATTGATAAATAACGTGTACGAATTTGTTTAACGCATTTGTTTTGGTTACTCGACGTCTCCGTTCTCGTGTAGCCTACATATTGCTTTTTTTTTTAATTTGCTTACCGAGCTAAAGGTTAGCATGCTTAAAATACGTAAGTCGTTTTGTTCAACAAAATTTAAGTAGATAACTCATCAGTTGTTTGCATCAGAGCGACAATTTTTGAGATAGTTATTAAAACTGTTTAAAGGTTGTCAAACGTTGTTTCTCGTTGTATATCCTTTAATTCTAGAGTTAAATTGATAAATAACGTGTACGAATTTGTTTAACGCATTTGTTTTGGTTACTCGACGTCTCCGTTCTCGTGTAGCCTACATATTGCGTTTTTTTTTTTTAATTTGCTTACCGGGCTAAAGGTTAGCATGCTTAAAATACGTAAGTCGTTTTGTTCAACAAATTTAAGTAGATAACTCATCAGTTGTTTGCATCAGAGCGACAATTTTTGAGATAGTTATTAAAACTGTTTAAAGGTTGTCAAACGTTGTTTCTCGTTGTATATCCTTAAATTCTAGAGTTAAATTGATAAATAACGTTTACGAATTTGTTTAACGCATTTGTTTTGGTTACTCGACGCCTCCGTTCTCGTGTAGCCTACATATTGCGTTTTTTTTTAATTTGCTTACCGGGATAAAGGTTAGCATGCTTAAAATTCGTAAGTCGTTTTGTTCTACAAATTTAAGTAGATAACTCATCAGTTGTTTGCATCAGAGCGAAAATTTTTGAGATAGTTATCAAAACTATTTAAAGGTTGTCAAACGATGTTTCTCGTTGTATATCCTTTAATTCTAGAGTTAAATTGATAAATAACGTGTACGAATTTGTTTAACGCATTTGTTTTGGTTACTCGACGTCTCCGTTATCGTGTAGCCTACATATTGCGTTTTTTTTTTAATTTGCTTACCGGGCTAAAGGTTAGCATGCTTAAAATACGTAAGTCGTTTTGTTCAACAAATTTGAGTAGATAACTCATCAGTTGTTTGCATCAGAGCGACAATTTTTGAGATAGTTATTAAAACTGTTTAAAGGTTGTCAGACGTTGTTTCTCGTTGTATATCCTTTAATTCTAGAGTTAAATTGATAAATAACGTGTACGAATTTGTTTAACGCATTTGTTTTTTTTTTGTTACTCGACGCCTCCGTTCTCGTGTAGCCTACATATTGCTTTTTTTTTTTAATTTGCTTACCGAGCTAAAGGTTAGCATGCTTAAAATACGTAAGTCGTTTTGCTCAACAAATTTAAGTAGATAACTCATCAGTTGTTTGCATCAGAGCGACAATTTTTGAGATAGTTATTAAAACTGTTTAAAGGTTGTCAAACGTTGTTTCTCGTTGTATATCCTTTAATTCTAGAGTTAAATTGATAAATAACGTTTACGAATTTGTTTAACGCATTTGTTTTGGTTACTCGACGCCTCCGTTTTCGTGTAGCCTACATATTGCGTTTTTTTTTTTTAATTTGCTTACCGGGCTAAAGGTTAGCATGTTTAAAATACGTAAGTCGTTTTGTTCAACAAATTTGAGTAGATAACTCAGCAGTTGTTTGCATCAGAGCGACAATTTTTGAGATAGTTATTAAAACTGTTTAAAGGTTTTCAAACGTTGTTTCTCGTTGTATATCCTTTAATTCTAGAGTTAAATTGATAAATAACGTTTACGAATTTGTTTAACGCATTTGTTTTGGTTACTCGACGCCTCCGTTCTCGTGTAGCCTACATATTGCGTTTTTTTTTTTAATTTGCTTACCGGGATAAAGGTTAGCATGCTTAAAATACGTAAGTCGTTTTGTTCTACAAATTTAAGTAGATAACTCATCAGTTGTTTGCATCAGAGCGACAATTTTTGAGATAGTTATTAAAACTGTTTAAAGGTTGTAAAACGTTGATTCTCGTTGTATATCCTTTAATTCTAGAGTTAAATTGATAACTAACGTGTACGAATTTGTTTAACACATTTGTTTTGGTTACTCGACGTCTCCGTTCTCGTGTAGCCTACATATTACGTTTTTTTTTAATTTGCTTACCGAGCTAAAGGTTAACATACTTAAAATACGTAAGTCGTTTTGTTCAACAAATTTAAGTAGATAACTCATCAGGTGTTGGCATCAGAGCGACAATTTTTGAGATAGTTATTAAAACTGTTTAAAGGTTGTAAAACGTTGTTTCTCGTTGTAAATCTTTAATTCTAGAGTTAAATTGATAAATAACGTGTACGAATTTGTTTAACGCATTTGTTTTGGTTACTCGACGTCTCCGTTCTCGTGTAGCCTACATATTGCGTTTTTTTTTAAATTTGCTTACCGGGCTAAAGGTTAGCATGCTTAAAATACGTAAGTCGTTTTGTTCAACAAATTTGAGTAGATAACTCAGCAGTTGTTTGCATCAGAGCGACAATTTTTGAGATAGTTAATAAAACTGTTTAAAGGTTGTCAAACGTTGTTTCTCGTTGTATATCCTTTAATTCTAGAGTTAAATTGATAAATAACGTGTACGAATTTGTTTAACGCATTTCTTTTGGTTACTCGACGTCTCCGTTCTCGTGTAGCCTACATATTGCTTTTTTTTTTTTTAATTTGCTTACCGAGCTAAAGGTTGGCATGCTTAAAATACGTAAGTCGTTTTGTTCAACAAATTTAAGTAGATAACTCATCAGTTGTTTGCATCAGAGCGACAATTTTTGAGATAGTTATTAAAACTGTTTAAAGGTTGTCGAACGTTGTTTGTCGTTGTATATCCTTTAATTCTAGAGTTAGATTGATAAATAACGTGTATGAATTTGCTTCACGCATTTCTTTTGGTTACTCGACGTCTCCGTTCTCGTGTAGCCTACATATTGCTTTTTTTTTTTTTAATTTGCTTACCGAGCTAAAGGTTAGCAAGCTTAAAATACGTAAGTCGTTTTGTTCAACAAATTTAAGTAGATAACTCATCAGTTGTTTGCATCAGAGCGACAATTTTTGAGATAGTTATTAAAACTGTTTAAAGATTTTCAAACGTTGTTTCTCGTTGTATATCCTTTAATTCTAGAGTTAAATTGATATATAACGTTTACGAATTTGTTTAACGCATTTGTTTTGGTTACTCGACGTCTCCGTTCTCGTATAGCCTACATATTGCGTTTTTTTTTTAATTTGCTTACCGGGCTAAAGGTTAGCATGCTTAAAATACGTATGTCGTTTTGTTCAACAAATTTGAGTAGATAACTCAGCAGTTGTTTGCATCAGAGCGACAATTTTTGAGATAGTTATTAAAACTGTTTAAAGGTTGTAAAACGTTGTTTCTCGTTGTATATCCTTTAATTCTAGAGTTAAATTGATAAATAACGTGTACGAATTTGTTTAACGCATTTGTTTTGGTTACTCGACGTCTCCGTTCTCGTGTAGCCTACATATTGCGTTTTTTTTTTTAATTTGCTTACCGGGCTAATGGTTAGCATGCTTAAAATACGTAAGTCGTTTTGTTCAACAAATTTGAGTAGATAACTCAGCAGTTGTTTGCATCAGAGCGACAATTTTTGAGATAGTTATTAAAACTGTTTAAAGGTTGTCAAACGTTGTTTCTCGTTGTATATCCTTTAATTCTAGAGTTAAATTGATAAATAACCTGTACGAATTTGTTTAACGCATTTGTTTTGGTTACTCGACGTCTCCGTTCTCGTGTAGCCTACATATTGCGTTTTTTTTTTAATTTGCTTACCGGGCTAAAGGTTAGCATGCTTAAAATACGTAAGTCGTTTTGTTCAACAAATTTAAGTAGATAACTCATCAGTTGTTTGCATCAGAGCGACAATTTTTGAGATAGTTATTAAAACTGTTTAAAGGTTGTCAAACGTTGTTTCTCGTTGTATATCCTTTAATTCTAGAGTTAAATTGATAAATAACGTTTACGAATTTGTTTAGCGCATTTGTTTTGGTTACTCGACGCCTCCGTTCTCGTGTAGCCTACATATTGCGTTTTTTTTTTTTAATTTGCCTACCGGGATAAAGGTTAGCATGCTTAAAATACGTAAGTCGTTTTGTTCTACAAATTTAAGTAGATAACTCATCAGTTGTTTTCATCAGAGCGACAATTTTTGAGATAGTTATTAAAACTGTTTAAAGGTTGTAAAACGATGTTTCTCGTTGTATATCCTTTAATTCTAGAGTTAAATTGATAAATAACGTGTACGAATTTGTTTAACGCATTTCTTTTGGTTACTCGACGTCTCCGTTCTCGTGTAGCCTACATATTGCTTTTTTTTTTTTTAATTTGCTTACCGAGCTAATGGTTAGCATGCTTAAAATACGTAAATCGTTTTGTTCAACAAATTTAAGTAGATAACTCATCAGTTGTTTGCATCAGAGCGACAATTTTTGAGATAGTTATTAAAGCTGTTTAAAGGTTGTCAAACGTTGTTTCTCGTTGTATATCCTTTAATTCTAGAGTTAAATTGATAAATAACGTGTACGAATTTGTTTAACGCATTTGTTTTGGTTACTCGACGTCTCCGTTCTCGTGTAGCCTACATATTGCGTTTTTTTTTAAATTTGCTTACCGGGCTAAAGGTAAGCATGCTTAAAATACGTAAGTCGTTTTGTTCAACAAATTTGAGTAGATAACTCAGCAGTTGTTTGCATCAGAGCGACAATTTTTGAGATAGTTATTAAAACTGTTTAAAGGTTGTAAAACGTTGTTTCTCGTTGTATATCCTTTAATTCTAGAGTTAAATTGATAAATAACGTGTACGAATTTGTTTAACGCATTTCTTTTAGTTACTCGACGTCTCCGTTCTCGTGTAGCCTACATATTGCGTTTTTTTTTAATTTGCTTACCGAGCTAAAGGTTAGCATGCTTAAAATACGTATGTCGTTTTGTTCAACAAATTTAAGTAGATAACTCATCAGTTGTTTGCATCAGAGCGACAATTTTTGAGATAGTTATTAAAACTGTTTAAAGGTTGTAAAACGTTGTTTCTCGTTGTATATCCTTTAATTCTAGAGTTAAATTGATAAATAACGTTTACGAATTTGTTTAACGCATTTGTTTTGGTTACTCGACGTCTCCGTTCTCGTGTAGCCTACATATTGCGTTTTTTTTTTTTAATTTGCTTATCGGGCTAAAGGTTAGCATGCTTAAAATACGTAAGTCGTTTTGTTCAACAAATTTGAGTAGATAACTCAGCAGTTGTTTGCATCAGAGCGACAATTTTTGAGATAGTTATTAAAACTGTTTAAAGGTTGTAAAACGTTGTTTCTCGTTGTATATCCTTTAATTCTAGAGTTAAATTGATAAATAACGTGTACGAATTTGTTTAACGCATTTGTTTTGGTTACTCGAAGTCTCCGTTCTCGTGTAGCCTACATATTGCGTTTTTTTTTTAATTTGCTTACCGGCCTAAAGGTTAGCATGCTTAAAATACGTAAGTCGTTTTGTTCAACAAATTTGAGTAGATAACTCAGCAGTTGTTTGCATCAGAGCGACAATTTTTGAGATAGTTATTAAAACTGTTTAAGGGTTGTCAAACGTTGTTTCTCGTTGTATATCCTTTAATTCTAGAGTTAAATTGATAAATAACGTGTACGAATTTGTTTAGCGCATTTGTTTTGGTTACTCGACGTCTCCGTTCTCGTGTAGCCTACATATTGCGTTTTTTTTTTAATTTGCTTACCGGGCTAAAGGTTAGCATGCTTAAAATACGTAAGTCGTTTTGTTCAACAAATTTAAGTAGATAACTCATCAGTTGTTTGCATCAGAGCGACAATTTTTGAGATAGTTATTAAAACTGTTTAAAGGTTGTCAAACGTTGTTTCTCGTTGTATATCCTTTACTTCTAGAGTTAAATTGATAAATAACGTTTACGAATTTGTTTAACGCATTTGTTTTGGTTACTCGACGCCTCCGTTCTCGTGTAGCCTACATAATGCGTTTTTTTTTTAATTTGCCTACCGGGATAAAGGTTAGCATGCTTAAAATACGTAAGTCGTTTTGTTCTACAAATTTAAGTAGATAACTCATCAGTTGTTTGCATCAGAGCGACAATTTTTGAGATAGTTATTAAAACTGTTTAAAGGTTGTAAAACGTTGTTTCTCGTTGTATATCCTTTAATTCTAGAGTTAAATTAATAAATAACGTGTACGAATTTGTTTAACGCATTTCTTTTGGTTACTCGACGTCTCCGTTCTCGTGTAGCTTACATATTGCTTTTTTTTTTTTTTTAATTTGTTTACCGAGCTAAAGGTTAGCATGCTTAAAATACGTAAATCGTTTTGTTCAACAAATTTAAGTAGATAACTCATCAGTTGTTTGCATCAGAGCGACAATTTTTGAGATAGTTATTAAAGCTGTTTAAAGGTTGTCAAACGTTGTTTCTCGTTGTATATCCTTTAATTCTAGAGTTAAATTGATAAATAACGTGTACGAATTTGTTTAACGCATTTGTTTTGGTTACTCGACGTCTCCGTTCTCGTGTAGCCTACATATTGCGTTTTTTTTTTAATTTGCTTACCGGGCTAAAGGTAAGCATGCTTAAAATACGTAAGTCGTTTTGTTCTACAAATTTAAGTAGATAACTCATCAGTTGTTTGCATCAGAGCGACAATTTTTGAGATAGTTATTAAAACTGTTTAAAGGTTGTCAAACGTTGTTTCTCGTTGTATATCCTTTAATTCTAGAGTTAAATTGATAAATAACGTGTACGAATTTGTTTAACGCATTTGTTTTGGTTACTTGACGTCTCCGTTCTCGTGTAGCCTACATATTGCGTTTTTTTTTAATTTGCTTACCGGGCTAAAGGTTAGCATGCTTAAAATACGTAAGTCGTTTTGTTCAACAAATTTAAGTAGATAACTCATCAGTTGTTTGCATCAGAGCGACAATTTTTGAGATAGTTATTAAAACTGTTTAAAGGTTGTCAAACGTTGTTTCTCGTTGTATATCCTTTAATTCTAGAGTTAAATTGATAAATAACGTGTACGAATTTGTTTAACGCATTTGTTTTGGTTACTCGACATCTCCGTTCTCGTGTAGCCTACATATTGCGTTTTTTTTTAATTTGCTTACCGGGCTAAAGGTTAGCATGCTTAAAATACGTAAGTCGTTTTGTTCTACAAATTTAAGTAGATAACTCATCAGTTGTTTGCATCAGAGCGACAATTTTTGAGATAGTTATTAAAAATGTTTAAAGGTTGTCAAACGTTGTTTCTCGTTGTATATCCTTTAATTCTAGAGTTAAATTGATAAATAACGTGTACGAATTTGTTTAACGCATTTGTTTTGGTTACTCGACGTCTCCGTTCTCGTGTAGCCTACATATTGCGTTTTTTTTTTAATTTGCTTACCGGGCTAAAGGTTAGCATGCTTAAAATACGTAAGTCGTTTTGTTCAACAAATTTAAGTAGATAACTCATCAGTTGTTTGCATCAGAGCGACAATTTTTGAGATAGTTATTAAAACTGTTTAAAGGTTGTCAAACGTTGTTTCTCGTTGTATATCCTTTAATTCTAGAGTTAAATTGATAAATAACGTGTACGAATTTGTTTAACGCATTTCTTTTGGTTACTCGACGTCTCCGTTCTCGTGTAGCCTACATATTGCGTTTTTTTTTAATTTGCTTACCGGGATAAACGTTAGCATGCTTAAAATACGTAAGTCGTTTTGTTCTACAAATTTAAGTAGATAACTCATCAGTTGTTTGCATCAGAGCGACAATTTTTGAGATAGTTATTAAAAATGTTTAAAGGTTGTCAAACGTTGTTTCTCGTTGTATATCCTTTAATTCTAGAGTTAAATTGATAAATAACGTGTACGAATTTGTTTAACGCATTAGTTTTGGTTACTCGACGTCTCCGTTCTCGTGTAGCCTACATATTGCGTTTTTTTTTAATTTGCTTACCGGGCTAAAGGTTAGCATGCTTAAAATACGTAAGTCGTTTTGTTCAACAAATTTAAGTAGATAACTCATCAGTTGTTTGCATCAGAGCGACAATTTTTGAGATAGTTATTAAAACTATTTAAAGGTTGTCAAACGATGTTTTTCGTTGTATATCCTTTAATTCTAGAGTTAAATTGATAAATAACGTGTACGAATTTGTTTAACGCATCTGTTTTGGTTACTCGACGTCTCCGTTCTCGTGTAGCCTACATATTGCGTTTTTTTTTTAATTTGCTTACCGGGCTAAAGGTTAGCATGCTTAAAATACGTAAGTCGTTTTGTTCAACAAATTTGAGTAGATAACTCAGCAGTTGTTTCCATCAGAGCGACAATTTTTGAGATAGTTATTAAAACTGTTTAAAGGTTGTCAAACGTTGTTTCTCGTTGTATATCCTTTAATTCTAGAGTTAAATTGATAAATAACGTGTACGAATTTGTTTAACGCATTTGTTTTGGTTACTCGACGTCTCCGTTCTCGTGTAGCCTACATATTGCGTTTTTTTTTTAATTTGCTTACCGGGCTAAAGGTTAGCATGCTTAAAATACGTAAGTCGTTTTGTTCAACAAATTTAAGTAGATAACTCATCAGTTGTTTGCATCAGAGCGACAATTTTTGAGATAGTTATTAAAATTGTTTAAAGGTTGTAAAACGTTGTTTCTCGTTGTATATCCTTTAGTTCTAGAGTTAAATTGATAAATAACGTGTACGAATTTGTTTAACGCATTTCTTTTGGTTACTCGACGTCTCCGTTCTCGTGTAGCCTACATATTGCGTTTTTTTTTAATTTGCTTACCGGGCTAAAGGTTAGCATGCTTAAAATACGTAAGTCGTTTTGTTCAACAAATTTAAGTAGATAACTCATCAGTTGTTTGCATCAGAGCGACAATTTTTGAGATAGTTATTAAAACTATTTAAAGGTTGTCAAACGATGTTTTTCGTTGTATATCCTTTAATTCTAGAGTTAAATTGATAAATAACGTGTACGAATTTGTTTAACGCATCTGTTTTGGTTACTCGACGTCTCCGTTCTCGTGTAGCCTACATATTGCGTTTTTTTTTTAATTTGCTTACCGGGCTAAAGGTTAGCATGCTTAAAATACGTAAGTCGTTTTGTTCAACAAATTTGAGTAGATAACTCAGCAGTTGTTTCCATCAGAGCGACAATTTTTGAGATAGTTATTAAAACTGTTTAAAGGTTGTCAAACGTTGTTTCTCGTTGTATATCCTTTAATTCTAGAGTTAAATTGATAAATAACGTGTACGAATTTGTTTAACGCATTTGTTTTGGTTACTCGACGTCTCCGTTCTCGTGTAGCCTACATATTGCGTTTTTTTTTTAATTTGCTTACCGGGCTAAAGGTTAGCATGCTTAAAATACGTAAGTCGTTTTGTTCAACAAATTTAAGTAGATAACTCATCAGTTGTTTGCATCAGAGCGACAATTTTTGAGATAGTTATTAAAACTGTTTAAAGGTTGTCAAACGTTGTTTCTCGTTGTATATCCTTTAATTCTAGAGTTAAATTGATAAATAACGTGTACGAATTTGTTTAACGCATTTCTTTTGGTTACTCGACGTCTCCGTTCTCGTGTAGCCTACATATTGCGTTTTTTTTTAATTTGCTTACCGGGATAAACGTTAGCATGCTTAAAATACGTAAGTCGTTTTGTTCTACAAATTTAAGTAGATAACTCATCAGTTGTTTGCATCAGAGCGACAATTTTTGAGATAGTTATTAAAAATGTTTAAAGGTTGTCAAACGTTGTTTCTCGTTGTATATCCTTTAATTCTAGAGTTAAATTGATAAATAACGTGTACGAATTTGTTTAACGCATTAGTTTTGGTTACTCGACGTCTCCGTTCTCGTGTAGCCTACATATTGCGTTTTTTTTTAATTTGCTTACCGGGCTAAAGGTTAGCATGCTTAAAATACGTAAGTCGTTTTGTTCAACAAATTTAAGTAGATAACTCATCAGTTGTTTGCATCAGAGCGACAATTTTTGAGATAGTTATTAAAACTATTTAAAGGTTGTCAAACGATGTTTTTTCGTTGTATATCCTTTAATTCTAGAGTTAAATTGATAAATAACGTGTACGAATTTGTTTAACGCATCTGTTTTGGTTACTCGACGTCTCCGTTCTCGTGTAGCCTACATATTGCGTTTTTTTTTTAATTTGCTTACCGGGCTAAAGGTTAGCATGCTTAAAATACGTAAGTCGTTTTGTTCAACAAATTTGAGTAGATAACTCAGCAGTTGTTTCCATCAGAGCGACAATTTTTGAGATAGTTATTAAAACTGTTTAAAGGTTGTCAAACGTTGTTTCTCGTTGTATATCCTTTAATTCTAGAGTTAAATTGATAAATAACGTGTACGAATTTGTTTAACGCATTTGTTTTGGTTACTCGACGTCTCCGTTCTCGTGTAGCCTACATATTGCGTTTTTTTTTTTAATTTGCTTACCGGGCTAAAGGTTAGCATGCTTAAAATACGTAAGTCGTTTTGTTCAACAAATTTAAGTAGATAACTCATCAGTTGTTTGCATCAGAGCGACAATTTTTGAGATAGTTATTAAAATTGTTTAAAGGTTGTAAAACGTTGTTTCTCGTTGTATATCCTTTAGTTCTAGAGTTAAATTGATAAATAACGTGTACGAATTTGTTTAACGCATTTGTTTTGGTTACTCCACGCCTCCGTTCTCGTGTAGCCTACATATTGCGTTTTATTTTAATTTGCTTACCGGGATAAAGGTTAGCATGCTTAAAATACGTAAGTCGTTTTGTTCAACAAATTTAAGTAGATAACTCATCAGTTATTTGCATCAGAGCGACAATTTTTGAGATAGTTATTAAAACTGTTTAAAGGTTGTAAAACGTTGTTTCTCGTTGTATATCCTTTAATTCTAGAGTTAAATTGATAAATAACGTGTACGAATTTGTTTAACGCATTTCTTTTGGTTACTCGGCGCCTCCGTTCTCGTGTAGCCTACATATTGCGTTTTTTTTAATTAGCTTACCGGGCTAAAGGTTAGCATGCTTAAAATACGTAAGTCGTTTTGTTCAACAAATTTAAGTAGATAACTCATCAGTTGTTTGCATCAGAGCGACAATTTTTGAGATAGTTATTAAAACTGTTTAAAGGTTGTAAAACGTTGTTTCTCGTTGTATATCCTTTAATTCTAGAGTTAAATTGATAAATAACGTGTACGAATTTGTTTAACGCATTTCTTTTGGTTACTCGGCGTCTCCGTTCTCGTGTAGCCTACATATTGCGTTTTTTTTTTTAATTTGCTTACCGGGCTAAAGGTTAGCATGTTTAAAATACGTAAGTCGTTTTGTTCAACAAATTTGAGTAGATAACTCAGCAGTTGTTTGCATTAGAGCGACAATTTTTGAGATAGTTATTAAAACTGTTTAAAGGTTGTCAAACGTTGTTTCTCGTTGTATATCCTTTAATTCTAGAGTTAAATTGATAAATAACGTATACGAATTTGTTTAACGCATTTGTTTTGGTTACTCGACGTCTCCGTTCTCGTGTAGCCTACATATTGCGTTTTTTTTTTAATTTGCTTACCGGGCTAAAGGTTAGCATGCTTAAAATACGTAAGTCGTTTTGTTAAACAAATTTGAGTAGATAACTCAGCAGTTGTTTCCATCAGAGCGACAATTTTTGAGATAGTTATTAAAACTGTTTAAAGGTTGTCAAACGTTGTTTCTCGTTGTATATCCTTTAATTCTAGAGTTAAATTGATAAATAACGTGTACGAATTTGTTTAACGCATTTGTTTTGGTTACTCGACGTCTCCGTTCTCGTGTAGCCTACATATTGCGTTTTTTTTTTAATTTGCTTACCGGGCTAAAGGTTAGCATGCTTAAAATACGTAAGTCGTTTTGTTCTACAAATTTAAGTAGATAACTCATCAGTTGTTTGCATCAGAGCGACAATTTTTGAGATAGTTATTAAAAATGTTTAAAGGTTGTCAAACGTTGTTTCTCGTTGTATATCCTTTAATTCTAGAGTTAAATTGATAAATAACGTGTACGAATTTGTTTAACGCATTTGTTTTGGTTACTCGACGTCTCCGTTCTCGTGTAGCCTACATATTGCGTTTTTTTTTAATTTGCTTACCGGGCTAAAGGTTAGCATGCTTAAAATACGTAAGTCGTTTTGTTCAACAAATTTAAGTAGATAACTCATCAGTTGTTTGCATCAGAGCGACAATTTTTGAGATAGTTATTAAAACTATTTAAAGGTTGTCAAACAATTTTTTTCGTTGTATATCCTTTAATTCTAGAGTTAAATTGATAAATAACGTGTACGAATTTGTTTAACGCATCTGTTTTGGTTACTCGACGTCTCCGTTCTCGTGTAGCCTACATATTGCGTTTTTTTTTTAATTTGCTTACCGGGCTAAAGGTTAGCATGCTTAAAATACGTAAGTCGTTTTGTTCAACAAATTTGAGTAGATAACACAGCAGTTGTTTCCATCAGAGCGACAATTTTTGAGATAGTTATTAAAACTGTTTAAAGGTTGTCAAACGTTGTTTCTCGTTGTATATCCTTTAATTCTAGAGTTAAATTGATAAATAACGTGTACGAATTTGTTTAACGCATTTGTTTTGGTTACTCGACGTCTCCGTTCTCGTGTAGCCTACATATTGCGTTTTTTTTTAATTTGCTTACCGGGCTAAAGGTTAGCATGCTTAAAATACGTAAGTCGTTTTGTTCAACAAATTTAAGTAGATAACTCATCAGTTGTTTGCATCAGAGCGACAATTTTTGAGATAGTTATTAAAATTGTTTAAAGGTTGTAAAACGTTGTTTCTCGTTGTATATCCTTTAGTTCTAGAGTTAAATTGATAAATAACGTGTACGAATTTGTTTAACGCATTTGTTTTGGTTACTCCACGCCTCCGTTCTCGTGTAGCCTACATAATGCGTTTTTTTTTTTAATTTGCTTACCGGGATAAAGGTTAGCATGCTTAAAATACGTAAGTCGTTTTGTTCAACAAATTTAAGTAGATAACTCATCAGTTATTTGCATCAGAGCGACAATTTTTGAGATAATTATTAAAACTGTTTAAAGGTTGTAAAACGTTGTTTCTCGTTGTATATCCTTTAATTCTAGAGTTAAATTGATAAATAACGTGTACGAATTTGTTTAACGCATTTCTTTTGGTTACTCGGCGCCTCCGTTCTCGTGTAGCCTACATATTGCGTTTTTTTTAATTAGCTTACCGGGCTAAAGGTTAGCATGCTTAAAATACGTAAGTCGTTTTGTTCAACAAATTTAAGTAGATAACTCATCAGTTGTTTGCATCAGAGCGACAATTTTTCAGATAGTTATTAAAACTGTTTAAAGGTTGTAAAACGTTGTTTCTCGTTGTATATCCTTTAATTCTAGAGTTAAATTGATAAATAACGTGTACGAATTTGTTTAACGCATTTGTTTTGGTTACTCCACGCCTCCGTTCTCGTGTAGCCTACATATTGCGTTTTTTTTTAATTTGCTTACCGGGATAAAGGTTAGCATGCTTAAAATACGTAAGTCGTTTTGTTCAACAAATTTAAGTAAATAACTCATCAGTTGTTTGCACCAGACCGACAATTTTTGAGATAGTTATTAAAACTGTTTAAAGGTTGTAAAACGTTGTTTCTCGTTGTATATCCTTTAATTCTAGAGTTAAATTGATAAATAACGTGTACGAATTTGTTTAAAGCATTTGTTTTGGTTACTCCACGCCTCCGTTCTCGTGTAGCCTACATATTGCGTTTTTTTTTAATTTGCTTACCGGGATAAAGGTTAGCATGCTTAAAATACGTAAGTCGTTTTGTTCAACAAATTTAAGTAGATAACTCATCAGTTGTTTGCATCAGAGCGACAATTTTTGAGATAGTTATTAAAACTGTTTAAAGGTTGTAAAACGTTGTTTCTCGTTGTATATCCTTTAATTCTAGAGTTAAATTGATAAATAACGTGTACGACTTTGTTTAACGCATTTGTTTTGGTTGCTCGACGTCTCCGTTCTCGTGTAGCCTACATATTGCGTTTTTTTTTTTAATTTGCTTACCGGGCTAAAGGTTAGCATGCTTAAAATACGTAAGTCGTTTTGTTCAACAAATTTAAGTAGATAACTCATCAGTTGTTCGCATCAGAGCGACAATTTTTGAGATAGTTATTAAAACTATTTAAAGGTTGTCAAACGATGTTTCTCGTTGTATATCCTTTAATTCTAGAGTTAAATTGATAAATAACGTGTACGAATTTGTTTAACGCATTTGTTTTGGTTACTCGACGTCTCCGTTCTCGTGTAGCCTACATATTGCGTTTTTTTTTTAATTTGCTTACCGGGCTAAAGGTTAGCATGCTTAAAATACGTAAGTCGTTTTGTTCAACAAATTTGAGTAGATAACTCAACAGTTGTTTCCATCAGAGCGACAATTTTTGAGATAGTTATTAAAACTGTTTAAGGGTTGTCAAACGTTGTTTCTCGTTGTATATCCTTTAATTCTAGAGTTAAATTGATAAATAACGTGTACGAATTTGTTTAACGCATTTGTTTTGGTTACTCGACGTCTCCGTTCTCGTGTAGCCTACATATTGCGTTTTTTTTTTAATTTGCTTACCGGGCTAAAGGTTAGCATGCTTAAAATACGTAAGTCGTTTTGTTCTTTAAATTTAAGTAGATAACTCATCAGTTGTTTGCATCAGAGCGACAATTTTTGAGATAGTTATTAAAAATGTTTAAAGGTTGTCAAACGTTGTTTCTCGTTGTATATCCTTTAATTCTAGAGTTAAATTGATAAATAACGTGTATGAATTTGTTTAACGCATTTGTTTTGGTTACTCGACGTCTCCGTTCTCGTGTAGCCTACATATTGCGTTTTTTTTTTAATTTGCTTACCGGGCTAAAGGTTAGCATGCTTAAAATACGTAAGTCGTTTTGTTCAACAAATTTAAGTAGATAACTCATCAGTTGTTTGCATCAGAGCGACAATTTTTGAGATAGTTATTAAAACTGTTTGAAGGTTGTCAAACGTTGTTTCTCGTTGTATATCCTTTAATTCTAGAGTTAAATTGATAAATAACGTTTACGAATTTGTTTAACGCATTTGTTTTGGTTACTCGACGCCTCCGTTCTCGTGTAGCCTACATATTGCGTTTTTTTTTTTAATTTGTTTACCGGGATAAAGGTTAGCATGCTTAAAATACGTAAGTCGTTTTGTTCAACAAAGTTGAGTAGATAACTCAGCAGTTGTTTGCATCAGAGCGGCAATTTTTGAGATAGTTATTAAAACTGTTTAAAGGTTGTCAAACGTTGTTTCTCGTTGTATATCCTTTAATTCTAGAGTTAAATTGATAAATAACGTGTACGAATTTGTTTAGCGCATTTGTTTTGGTTACTCGACGTCTCCGTTGTCGTGTAGCCTACATATTGCGTTTTTTTTTTTAATTTGCTTACCGGTCTAAAGGTTAGCATGCTTAAAATACGTAAGTCGTTTTGTTCAACAAATTTGAGTAGATAACTCAGCAGTTGTGTGCATCAGAGCAACAATTTTTGAGATAGTTATTAAAACTGTTTAAAGGTTGTCAAACGTTGTTTCTCGTTGTATATCCTTTAATTCTAGAGTTAAATTGATAAATAACGTGTACGAATTTGTTTAACGCATTTGTTTTGGTTACTCGACGTCTCCGTTCTCGTGTAGCCCACATATTGCGGTTTTTTTTTTTAATTTGCTTACCGGGCTAAAGGTTAGCATGCTTAAAATACGTAACTCGTTTTGTTCAACAAATTTGGGTAGATAACTAAGCAATTGTTTGCATCAGAGCGACAATTTTTGAGATAGTTATTAAAACTGTTTAAAGGTTGTCAAACGTTGTTTCTCGTTGTATATCCTTTAATTCTAGAGTTAAATTGATAAATAACGTGTACGAATTTGTTTAACGCATTTGTTTTGGTTACTCGACGTCTCCGTTCTCGTGTAGCCTACATATTGCGTTTTTTTTTTAATTTGCTTACCGGGCTAAAGGTTAGCATGCTTAAAATACGTAAGTCGTTTTGTTCAACAAATTTAAGTAGATAACTCATCAGTTGTTTGCATCAAAGCGACAATTTTTGAGATAGTTATTAAAACTGTTTAAAGGTTGTCAAACGTTGTTTCTCGTTGTATATCCTTTAATTCTAGAGTTAAATTGATAAATAACGTTTACGAATTTGTTTAACGCATTTGTTTTGGTTACTCTACGCCTCCGTTCTCGTGTAGCCTACATATTGCGTTTTTTTTTTTTAATTTGCTTACCGGGATAAAGGTTAGCATGCTTAAAATACGTAAGTCGTTTTGTTCTACAAATTTAAGTAGATAACTCATCAGTTGTTTGCATCAGAGCAACAATTTTTGAGATAGTTATTAAAACTGTTTAAAGGTTGTAAAACGTTGTTTCTCGTTGTATATCCTTTAATTCTAGAGTTAAATTGATAAATAACGTGTACGAATTTGTTTAACGCATTTCTTTTGGTTACTCGACGTCTCCGTTCTCGTGTAGCCTACATATTGTTTTTTTTTTTTAATTTGCTTACCGAGCTAAAGGTTAGCATGCTTAAAATACGTAAGTCGTTTTGTTCAACAAATTTAAGTAGATAACTCATCAGTTGTTTGCATCAGAGCGACAATTTTTGAGATAGTTAGTAAAACTGTTTAAAGGTTGTCAAACGTTGTTTCTCGTTGTATATCCTTTAATTCTAGAGTTAAATTGATAAATAACGTGTTCGAATTTGTTTAACGCATTTGTTTTGGTTACTCGACATCTCCGTTCTCTTGTAGCCTACATATTGCGTTTTTTTTTTAATTTGCTTACCGGACTAAAGGTTAGCATGCTTAAACTACGTAAGTCGTTTTGTTCAACAAATTTGATTAGATAACTCAGCAGTTGTTTGCATCAGAGCGACAATTTTTGAGATAGTTATTAAAACTGTTTAAAGGTTGTCAAACGTTGTTTCTCGTTGTATATCCTTTAATTCTAGAGTTAAATTGATAAATAACGTGTACGAATTTGTTTAACGCATTTCTTTTGGTTACTCGAGGTCTCCGTTCTCGTGTAGCCTACATATTGCGTTTTTTTTTTAATTTGCTTACCGGGATAAACGTTAGCATGCTTAAAATACGTATGTCGTTTTGTTCTACAAATCTAAGTAGATAACTCATCAGTTGTTTGCATCAGAGCGACAATTTTTGAGATAGTTATTAAAACTGTTTAAAGGTTGTCAAACGTTGTTTCTCGTTGTATATCCTTTAATTCTAGAGTTAAATTGATAAATAACGTGTACGAATTTGTTTAACGCATTTGTTTTGGTTACTCGACGTCTCCGTTCTCGTGTAGCCTACATATTGCGTTTTTTTTTTAATTTGCTTACCGGGCTAAAGGTTAGCATGCTTAAAATACGTGAGTCGTTTTGTTCAACAAATTTGAGTAGATAACTCAGCAGTTGTTTGCATCAGAGCGACAATTTTTGAGATAGTTATTAAAACTGTTTAAAGGTTGTCAAACGTTGTTTCTCGTTGTATATCCTTTAATGCTAGAGTTAAATTGATAAATAACGTTTACGAATTTGTTTAACGCATTTTTTTTGGTTACTCGACGTCTCCGTTCTCGTGTAGATTACATATTGCTTTTTTTTTTTTAATTTGCTTACCGAGCTAAAGGTTAGCATGCTTAAAATACGTAAGTCGTTTTGTTCAACAAATTTAAGTAGATAACTCATCAGTTGTTTGCATCAGAGCGACAATTTTTGAGATAGTTATTAAAACTGTTTAAAGGTTGTAAAACGTTGTTTCTCGTTGTATATCCTTTAATTCTAGAGTTAAATTGATAAATAACGTGTACGAATTTGTTTAACGCATTTCTTTTGGTTACTCGACGTCTCCGTTCTCGTGTAGCCTACATATTGCTTTTTTTTTTTAATTTGCTTACCGAGCTAAAGGTTAGCATGCTTAAAATACGTAAGTCGTTTTGTTCAACAAATTTAAGTAGATAACTCATCAGTTGTTTGCATCAGAGCGACAATTTTTGAGATAGTTATTAAAACTGTTTAAAGGTTGTCAAACGTTGTTTCTCGTTGTATATCCTTTAATTCTAGAGTTAAATTGATAAATAACGTGTACGAATTTGTTTAACGCATTTGTTTTGGTTACTCGACGTCTCCGTTCTCGTGTAGCCTACATATTGCGTTTTTTTTTTTTAATTTGCTTACCGGGCTAAAGGTTAGCATGCTTAAAATACGTGAGTCGTTTTGTTCAACAAATTTGAGTAGATAACTCAGCAGTTGTTTGCATCAGAGCGACAATTTTTGAGATAGTTATTAAAACTGTTTAAAGATTGTCAAACGTTGTTTCTCGTTGTATATCCTTTAATGCTAGAGTTAAATTGATAAATAACGTTTACGAATTTGTTTAACGCATTTGTTTTGGTTACTCGACGCCTCCGTTCTCGTGTAGCCTACATATTGCTTTTTTTTTTTAATTTGCTTACCGAGCTAAAGGTTAGCATGCTTAAAATACGTAAGTCGTTTTGTTCAACAAATTTGAGTAGATAACTCAGCAGTTGTTTGCATCAGAGCGACAATTTTTGAGACAGTTATTAAAACGGTTTAAAGGTTGTCAAACGTTGTTTCTCGTTGTATATCCTTTAATTCTAGAGTTAAATTGATAAATAACGTGTACGAATTTTGTTTAAACGCATTTGTTTTGGTTACTCGACGTCTCCGTTCTCGTGTAGCCTACATATTGCGTTTTTTTTTTAATTTGCTTACCGGGCTAAAGGTTAGCATGCTTAAAATACGTAAGTCGTTTTGTTCAACAAATTTAAGTAGATAACTCATCAGTTGTTTGCATCAGAGCGACAATTTTTGAGATAGTTATTAAAACTGTTTAAAGGTTGTCAAACGTTGTTTCTCGTTGTATATCCTTTAATTCTAGAGTTAAATTGATAAATAAACGTTTACGAATTTGTTTAACGCATTTGTTTTGGTTACTCGACGCCTCCGTTCTCGTGTAGCCCACATATTGCGTTTTTTTTTTTAATTTGCTTACCGGGATAAAGGTTAGCATGCTTAAAATACGTAAGTCGTTTTGTTCAACAAATTTAAGTAGATAACTCATCAGTTGTTTGCATCAGAGCGACAATTTTTGAGATAGTTATTAAAACTGTTTAAAGGTTGTCAAACGTTGTTTCTCGTTGTATATCCTTTAATTCTAGAGTTAAATTGATAAATAACGTTTACGAATTTGTTTAACGCATTTGTTTTGGTTTACTCGACGCCTCCGTTCTCGTGTAGCCTACATATTGCGTTTTTTTTTAATTTGCTTACCGGGATAAAGGTTAGCATGCTTAAAATACGTAAGTCGTTTTTGTTCTACAAATTTAAGTAGATAACTCATCAGTTGTTTTGCATCAGAGCGACAATTTTTAAGATAGTTATTGAAACTGTTTAAAGGTTGTAAAACGTTGTTTCTCGTTGTATATCCTTTAATTCTAGAGTTAAATTGATAAATAACGTGTACGAATTTGTTTAACGCATTTTTTTTGGTTACTCGACGTCTCCGTTCTCGTGTAGATTACATATTGCTTTTTTTTTTTAATTTGCTTACCGAGCTAAAGGTTAGCATGCTTAAAAATACGTAAGTCGTTTTGTTCAACAAATTTAAGTAAATAACTCATCAGTTGTTTGCATCAGAGCGACAATTTTTGAGATAGTTATTAAAACTGTTTAAAGGTTGTCAAACGTTGTTTCTCGTTGTATATCCTTTAATTCTAGAGTTAAATTGATAAATAACGTGTACGAATTTGTTTAACGCATTTGTTTTGGTTACTCGACGTCTCCGTTCTCGTGTAGCCTACATATTGCGTTTTTTTTTTTAATTTGCTTACCGGGCTAAAGGTTAGCATGCTTAAAATACGTAAGTCGTTTTGTTCAACAAATTTGAGTAGATAACTCATCAGTTGTTTGCATCAGAGCGACAATTTTTGAGATAGTTATTTAAAACTGTTTTAAAGGTTGTCAAACGTTGTTTCTCGTTGTATATCCTTTAATTCTAGAGTTAAATTGATAAATAACGTGTACGAATTTGTTTAACGCATTTGTTTTGGTTACTCGAAGTCTCCGTTCTCGTGTAGCCTACATATTGCGTTTTTTTTTTTAATTTGCTTACCGGGCTAAAGGTTAGCATGCTTAAAATACGTAAGTCGTTTTGTTCAACAAATTTAAGTAGATAACTCATCAGTTGTTTGCATCAGAGCGACAATTTTTGAGATAGTTATTAAAACTGTTTAAAGGTTGTCAAACGTTGTTTCTCGTTGTATATCCTTTTAATTCTAGAGTTAAATTGATAAATAACGTTTACGAATTTGTTTAACGCATTTGGTTTGGTTACTCGACGCCTCCGTTCTCGTGTAGCCTACATATTGCGTTTTTTTTTTAATTTGCTTACCGGGATAAAGGTTAGCATGCTTAAAATACGTAAGTCGTTTTGTTTTTACAAATTCAAGTAGATAACTCATCAGTTGTTTGCATCAGAGCGACAATTTTTGAGATAGTTATTAAAACTGTTTAAAGGTTGTAAAACGTTGTTTCTCGTTGTATATCCTTTAATTCTAGAGTTAAATTGATAAATAACGTGTACGAATTTGTTTAACGCATTTCTTTTTGGTTACTCGACGTCTCCGTTCTCGTGTAGCCTACATATTGCTTTTTTTTTTTAATTTGCTTACCGAGCTAAAGGTTAGCATGCTTAAAATACGTAAGTCGTTTTGTTCAACAAATTTAAGTAGATAACTCATCAGTTGTTTGCATCAGAGCGACAATTTTTGAGATAGTTATTAAAACTGTTTAAAGGTTGTCAAACGTTGTTTCTCGTTGTATATCCTTTAATTCTAGAGTTAAATTGATAAATAACGTTTACGAATTTGTTTAACGCATTTGTTTTGGTTACTCGACGCCTCCGTTCTCGTGTAGCCTACATATTGCGTTTTTTTTTAATTTGCTTACCGGGATAAAGGTTAGCATGCTTAAAATACGTAAGTCGTTTTGTTAAACAAATTTGAGTAGATAACTCAGCAGTTGTTTGCATGAGAGCGACAATTTTTGAGATAGTTATTAAAACTGTTTAAAGGTTGTCAAACGTTGTTTCTCGTTGTATATCCTTTAATTCTAGAGTTAAATTGATAAATAACGTTTACGAATTTGTTTAACGCATTTGTCTTGGTTACTCGACGTCTCCGTTCTCGTGTAGCCTACATATTGCGTTTTTTTTTTAATTTGCTTACCGGGCTAAAGGTTAGGCATGCTTAAAATACGTGAGTCGTTTTGTTCAACAAATTTGAGTAGATAACTCAGCAGTTGTTTGCATCAGAGCGACAATTTTTGAGATAGTTATTAAAACTGTTTAAAGGTTGTCAAACGTTGTTTCTCGTTGTATATCCTTTAATTCTAGAGTTAAATTGATAAATAACGTTTTACGAATTTGTTTAACGCATTTGTTTTGGTTACTCGACGCCTCCGTTCTCGTGTAGCCTACATATTGCTTTTTTTTTTTTAATTTGCTTACCGAGCTAAAGGTTAGCATGCTTAAAATACGTAAGTCGTTTTGTTCAACAAATTTGAGTAGATAACTCAGCAGTTGTTTGCATCAGAGCGACAATTTTTGAGATAGTTATTAAAACTGTTTAAAGGTTGTCAAACGTTGTTTCTCGTTGTATATCCTTTAATTCTAGAGTTAAATTGATAAATAACGTGTACGAATTTGTTTAACGCATTTGTTTTGGCTACTCGACGTCCTCCGTTCTCGTGTAGCCTACATATTGCGTTTTTTTTTTTATTTGCTTACCGGGCTAAAGGTTAGCATGCTTAAAATACGTAAGTCGTTTTGTTCAACAAATTTGAGTAGATAACTCAGCAGTTGTTTGCATCAGAGCGACAATTTTTGAGATAGTTATTAAAACTGTTTAAAGGTTGTCAAACGTTGTTTCTCGTTGTATATCCTTTAATTCTAGAGTTAAATTGATAAATAACGTTTACGAATTTGTTTTAACGCATTTTTTTTGGTTACTCGACGCCTCCGTTCTCGTGTAGCCTACATATTGCGTTTTTTTTTTTAATTTGCTTACCGGGATAAAGGTTAGCATGCTTAAAATACGTAAGTCGTTTTGTTCAACAAATTTAAGTAGATAACTCATCAGTTGTTTGCATCAGAGCGACAATTTTTGAGATAGTTATTAAAACTGTTTAAAGGTTGTCAAACGTTGTTTCTCGTTGTATATCCTTTAATTCTAGAGTTAAATTGATAAATAACGTTTACGAATTTGTTTAACGCATTTGTTTTGGTTACTCGACGCCTCCGTTCTCGTGTAGCCTACATATTGCGTTTTTTTTTTTAATTTGCTTACCGGGATAAAGGTTAGCATGCTTAAAATACGTAAGTCGTTTTGTTCTACAAATTTTGCATCAGAGCGACAATTTTTGAGAAAGTTATTAAAACTGTTTAAAGGTTGTAAAACGTTGTTTCTCGTTGTATATCCTTTAATTCTAGAGTTAAATTGATAAATAACGTGTACGAATTTGTTTAACGCATTTGTTTTGGTTACTCGACGTCTCCGTTCTCGTGTAGCCTACATATTGCGTTTTTTTTTTTTAATTTGCTTACCGGGCTAAAGGTTAGCATGCTTAAAATACGTAAGTCGTGGTTTGTTCAACACATTTGAGTAGATAACTCAGCAGTTGTTTGCATAAGAGCGACAATTTTTGAGATAGTTATTAAAACTGTTTAAAGGTTGTCAAACGTTGTTTCTCGTTGTATATCCTTTAATTCTAGAGTTAAATTGATAAATAACGTGTACGAATTTGTTTAACGCATTTGTTTTGGTTACTCGACGCCTCCGTTCTCGTGTAGCCTACATATTGCGTTTTTTTTTTTTAATTTGCTTACCGGGCTAAAGGTTAGCATGCTTAAAATATGTAAGTCGTTTTGTTCAACAAATTGGAGTAGATAACTCAGCAGTTGTTTGCATCAGAGCGACAATTTTTGAGATAGTTATTAAAACTGTTTAAAGGTTGTCAAACGTTGTTTCTCGTTGTATATCCTTTAATTCTAGAGTTAAATTGATAAATAACGTGTACGAATTTGTTTAACGCATTTCTTTTGGTTACTCGACGTCTCCGTTCTCGTGTAGCCTACATATTGCTTTTTTTTTTTAATTTGCTTACCGAGCTAAAGGTTAGCATGCTTAAAATACGTAAGTCGTTTTGTTCAACAAATTTAAGTAGATAACTCATCAGTTGTTTGCATCAGAGCGACAATTTTTGAGATAGTTATTAAAACTGTTTAAAGGTTGTCAAACGTTGTTTCTCGTTGTATATCCTTTAATTCTAGAGTTAAATTGATAAATAACGTTTACGAATTTGTTTAACGCATTTGTTTTGGTTACTCGACGCCTCCGTTCTCGTGTAGCCTACATATTGCTTTTTTTTTTAATTTGCTTACCGAGCTAAAGGTTAGCATGCTTAAAATACGTAAGTCGTTTTGTTCAACAAATTTGAGTAGATAACTCAGCAGTTGTTTGCATGAAAGCGACAATTTTTGAGATAGTTATTAAAACTGTTTAAAGGTTGTCAAACGTTGTTTCTCGTTGTATATCCTTTAATTCTAGAGTTAAATTGATAAATAACGTTTACGAATTTGTTTAACGCATTTGTTTTGGTTACTCGACGTCTCCGTTCTAGTGTAGCCTATATATTGCGTTTTTTTTTTTTAATTTGCTTACCGGGCTAAAGGTTAGCATGCTTAAAATACGTGAGTCGTTTTGTTCAACAAATTTGAGTAGATAACTCAGCAGTTGTTTGCATCAGAGCGACAATTTTTGAGATAGTTATTAAAACTGTTTAAAGGTTGTCAAACGTTGTTTCTCGTTGTATATCCTTTAATTCTAGAGTTAAATTAATAAATAACGTTTACGAATTTGTTTAACGCATTTGTTTTGGTTACTCGACGCCTCCGTTCTCGTGTAGCCTACATATTGCTTTTTTTTTTTAATTTGCTTACCGAGCTAAAGGTTAGCATGCTTAAAATACGTAAGTCGTTTTGTTCAACAAATTTGAGTAGATAACTCAGCAGTTGTTTGCATCAGAGCGACAATTTTTGAGATAGTTATTAAAACTGTTTAAAGGTTGTCAAACGTTGTTTCTCGTTGTATATCCTTTAATTCTAGAGTTAAATTGATAAATAACGTGTACGAATTTGTTTAACGCATTTGTTTTGGTTACTCGACGTCTCCGTTCTCGTGTAGCCTACATATTGCGTTTTTTTTTTATTTGCTTACCGGGCTAAAGGTTAGCATGCTTAAAATACGTAAGTCGTTTTGTTCAACATATTTAAGTAGATAACTCATCAGTTGTTTGCATCAGAGCGACAATTTTTGAGATAGTTATTAAAACTGTTTAAAGGTTGTCAAACGTTGTTTCTCGTTGTATATCCTTTAATTCTAGAGTTAAATTGATAAATAACGTTTACGAATTTGTTTAACGCATTTTTTTTGGTTACTCGACGCCTCCGTTCTCGTGTAGCCTACATATTGCGTTTTTTTTTTAATTTGCTTACCGGGATAAAGGTTAGCATGCTTAAAATACGTAAGTCGTTTTGTTCAACAAATTTAAGTAGATAACTCATCAGTTGTTTGCATCAGAGCGACAATTTTTGAGATAGTTATTAAAACTGTTTAAAGGTTGTCAAACGTTGTTTCTCGTTGTATATCCTTTAATTCTAGAGTTAAATTGATAAATAACGTTTACGAATTTGTTTAACGCATTTGTTTTGGTTACTCGACGCCTCCGTTCTCGTGTAGCCTACATATTGCTTTTTTTTTTTAATTTGCTTACCGAGCTAAAGGTTAGCATGCTTAAAATACGTAAGTCGTTTTGTTCAACAAATTTAAGTAGATAACTCATCAGTTGTTTGCATCAGAGCGACAATTTTTGAGATAGTTATTAAAACTGTTTAAAGGTTGTCAAACGTTGTTTCTCGTTGTATATCCTTTAATTCTAGAGTTAAATTGATAAATAACGTGTACGAATTTGTTTAACGCATTTGTTTTGGTTACTCGACGTCTCCGTTCTCGTGTAGCCTACATATTGCGTTTTTTTTTTTATTGCTTACCGGGCTAAAGGTTAGCATGCTTAAAATACGTAAGTCGTTTTGTTCAACAAATTTAAGTAGATAACTCATCAGTTGTTTGCATCAGAGCGACAATTTTTGAGATAGTTATTAAAACTGTTTAAAGGGTGTCAAACGTTGTTTCTCGTTGTATATCCTTTAATTCTAGAGTTAAATTGATAAATAACGTTTACGAATTTGTTTAACGCCTTTTTTTTTGGTTACTCGACGCCTCCGTTCTCGTGTAGCCTACATATTGCGTTTTTTTTTTAATTTGCTTACCGGGATAAAGGTTAGCATGCTTAAAATACGTAAGTCGTTTTGTTCAACAAATTTAAGTAGATAACTCATCAGTTGTTTGCATCAGAGCGACAATTTTTGAGATAGTTATTAAAACTGTTTAAAGGTTGTCAAACGTTGTTTCTCGTTGTATATCCTTTAATTCTAGAGTTAAATTGATAAATAACGTTTACGAATTTGTTTAACGCATTTGTTTTGATTACTCGACGCCTCCGTTCTCGTGTAGCCTACATATTGCGTTTTTTTTTTAATTTGCTTACCGGGATAAAGGTTAGCATGCTTAAAATACGTAAGTCGTTTTGTTCTACAAATTTAAGTAGATAACTCATCAGTTGTTTGCATCAGAGCGACAATTTTTGAGAAAGTTATTAAAACTGTTTAAAGGTTGTAAAACGTTGTTTCTCGTTGTATATCCTTTAATTCTAGAGTTAAATTGATAAATAACGTGTACGAATTTGTTTAACGCATTTGTTTTGGTTACTCGACGTCTCCGTTCTCGTGTAGCCTACATATTGCGTTTTTTTTTTTTAATTTGCTTACCGGGCTAAAGGTTAGCATGCTTAAAATACGTAAGTCGTGGTTTGTTCAACAAATTTGAGTAGATAACTCAGCAGTTGTTTGCATAAGAGCGACAATTTTTGAGATAGTTATTAAAACTGTTTAAAGGTTGTCAAATGTTGTTTCTCGTTGTATATCCTTTAATTCTAGAGTTAAATTGATAAATAACGTGTACGAATTTGTTTAACGCATTTGTTTTGGTTACTCGACGCCTCCGTTCTCGTGTAGCCTACATATTGCGTTTTTTTTTTTAATTTGCTTACCGGGCTAAAGGTTAGCATGCTTAAAATACGTAAGTCGTTTTGTTCAACAAATTTAAGTAGATAACTCAGCAGTTGTTTGCATGAGAGCGACAATTTTTGAGATAGTTATTAAAACTGTTTAAAGGTTGTCAAACGTTGTTTCTCGTTGTATATCCTTTAATTCTAGAGTTAAATTGATAAATAACGTTTACGAATTTGTTTAACGCATTTGTTTTGGTTACTCGACGTCTCCGTTCTCGTGTAGCCTACATATTGCGTTTTTTTTTTTAATTTGCTTACCGGGCTAAAGGTTAGCATGCTTAAAATACGTGAGTCGTTTTGTTCAACAAATTTGAGTAGATAACTCAGCAGTTGTTTGCATCAGAGCGACAATTTTTGAGATAGTTATTAAAACTGTTTAAAGGTTGTCAAACGTTGTTTCTCGTTGTATATCCTTTAATTCTAGAGTTAAATTGATAAATAACGTTTACGAATTTGTTTAACGCATTTGTTTTGGTTACTCGACGCCTCCGTTCTCGTGTAGCCTACATATTGCTTTTTTTTTTTTAATTTGCTTACCGAGCTAAAGGTTAGCATGCTTAAAATACGTAAGTCGTTTTGTTCAACAAATTTGAGTAGATAACTCAGCAGTTGTTTGCATCAGAGCGACAATTTTTGAGATAGTTATTAAAACTGTTTAAAGGTTGTCAAACGTTGTTTCTCGTTGTATATCCTTTAATTCTAGAGTTAAATTGATAAATAACGTGTACGAATTTGTTTAACGCATTTGTTTTGGTTACTCGACGTCTCCGTTCTCGTGTAGCCTACATATTGCGTTTTTTTTTTTATTTGCTTACCGGGCTAAAGGTTAGCATGCTTAAAATACGTAAGTCGTTTTGTTCAACAAATTTAAGTAGATAACTCATCAGTTGTTTGCATCAGAGCGACAATTTTTGAGATAGTTATTAAAACTGTTTAAAGGTTGCCAAACGTTGTTTCTCGTTGTATATCCTTTAATTCTAGAGTTAAATTGATAAATAACGTTTACGAATTTGTTTAACGCATTTTTTTTGGTTACTCGACGCCTCCGTTCTCGTGTAGCCTACATATTGCGTTTTTTTTTTAATTTGCTTACCGGGATAAAGGTTAGCATGCTTAAAATACGTAAGTCGTTTTGTTCTACAAATTTAAGTAGATAACTCATCAGTTGTATGCATCAGAGCGACAATTTTTGAGAAAGTTATTAAAACTGTTTAAAGGTTGTAAAACGTTGTTTCTCGTTGTATATCCTTTAATTCTAGAGTTAAATTGATAAATAACGTGTACGAATTTGTTTAACGCATTTGTTTTGGTTACTCGACGTCTCCGTTCTCGTGTAGCCTACATATTGCGTTTTTTTTTTTTAATTTGCTTACCGGGCTAAAGGTTAGCATGCTTAAAATACGTAAGTCGTGGTTTGTTCAACAAATTTGAGTAGATAACTCAGCAGTTGTTTGCATAAGAGCGACAATTTTTGAGATAGTTATTAAAACTGTTTAAAGGTTGTCAAACGTTGTTTCTCGTTGTATATCCTTTAATTCTAGAGTTAAATTGATAAATAACGTGTACGAATTTGTTTAACGCATTTGTTTTGGTTACTCGACGCCTCCGTTCTCGTGTAGCCTACATATTGCGTTTTTTTTTTTTAATTTGCTTACCGGGCTAAAGGTTAGCATGCTTAAAATACGTAAGTAGTTTTGTTCAACAAATTTGAGTAGATAACTCAGCAGTTGTTTGCATCAGAGCGACAATTTTTGAGATAGTTATTAAAACTGTTTAAAGGTTGTCAAACGTTGTTTCTCGTCGTATATCCTTCAATTCTAGAGTTAAATTGATAAATAACGTGTACGAATTTGTTTAACGCATTTGTTTTGGTTACTCGACGTCTCCGTTCTCGTGTAGCCTACATATTGCGTTTTTTTTTTAATTTGCTTACCGGGCTAAAGGTTAGCATGCTTAAAATACGTAAGTCGTTTTGTTCAACAAATCTGAGTAGATAACTCAGCAGTTGTTTGCATCAGAGCGACAATTTTTGAGATAGTTATTAAAACTGTTTAAAGGTTGTCAAACGTTGTTTCTCGTTGTATATCCTTTAATTCTAGAGTTAAATTGATAAATAACGTTTACGAATTTGTTTAACGCATTTTTTTTGGTTACTCGACGCCTCCGTTCTCGTGTAGCCTACATATTGCGTTTTTTTTTAATTTGCTTACCGGGATAAAGGTTAGCATGCTTAAAATACGTAAGTCGTTTTGTTCAACAAATTTAAGTAGATAACTCATCAGTTGTTTGCATCAGAGCGACAATTTTTGAGATAGTTATTAAAACTGTTTAAAGGTTGTCAAACGTTGTTTCTCGTTGTATATCCTTTAATTCTAGAGTTAAATTGATAAATAACGTTTACGAATTTGTTTAACGCATTTGTTTTGGTTACTCGACGCCTCCGTTCTCGTGTAGCCTACATATTGCGTTTTTTTTTTAATTTGCTTACCGGGATAAAGGTTAGCATGCTTAAAATACGTAAGTCGTTTTGTTCTACAAATTTAAGTAGATAACTCATCAGTTGTTTGCATCAGAGCGACAATTTTTGAGAAAGTTATTAAAACTGTTTAAAGGTTGTAAAACGTTGTTTCTCGTTGTATATCCTTTAATTCTAGAGTTAAATTGATAAATAACGTGTACGAATTTGTTTAACGCATTTGTTTTGGTTACTCGACGTCTCCGTTCTCGTGTAGCCTACATATTGCGTTTTTTTTTTTAATTTGCTTACCGGGCTAAAGGTTAGCATGCTTAAAATACGTAAGTCGTGGTTTGTTCAACAAATTTGAGTAGATAACTCAGCAGTTGTTTGCATAATAGCGACAATTTTTGAGATAGTTATTAAAACTGTTTAAAGGTTGTCAAACGTTGTTTCTCGTTGTATATCCTTTAATTCTAGAGTTAAATTGATAAATAACGTGTACGAATTTGTTTAACGCATTTGTTTTGGTTACTCGACGCCTCCGTTCTCGTGTAGCCTACATATTGCGTTTTTTTTTTTAATTTGCTTACCGGGCTAAAGGTTAGCATGCTTAAAATACGTAAGTCGTTTTGTTCAACAAATTTGAGTAGATAACTCAGCAGTTGTTTGCATCAGAGCGACAATTTTTGAGATAGTTATTAAAACTGTTTAAAGGTTGTCAAACGTTGTTTCTCGTTGTATATCCTTTAATTCTAGAGTTAAATTGATAAATAACGTGTACGAATTTGTTTAACGCATTTGTTTTGGTTACTCGACGTCTCCGTTCTCGTGTAGCCTACATATTGCGTTTTTTTTTTAATTTGCTTACCGGGCTAAAGGTTAGCATGCTTAAAATACGTAAGTCGTTTTGTTCAACAAATTTGAGTAGATAACTCAGCAGTTGTTTGCATCAGAGCGACAATTTTTGAGATAGTTATTAAAACTGTTTAAAGGTTGTCAAACGTTGTTTCTCGTTGTATATCCTTTAATTCTAGAGTTAAATTGATAAATAACGTGTACGAATTTGTTTAACGCATTTGTTTTGGTTACTCGACGTCTCCGTTCTCGTGTAGCCTACATATTGCGTTTTTTTTTTTTAATTTGCTTACCGGGCTAAAGGTTAGCATGCTTAAAATACGTGAGTCGTTTTGTTCAACAAATTTGAGTAGATAACTCAGCAGTTGTTTGCATAAGAGCGCCAATTTTTGAGATAGTTATTAAAACTGTTTAAAGGTTGTCAAACGTTGTTTCTCGTTGTATATCCTTTAATTCTAGAGTTAAATTGATAAATAACGTGTACGAATTTGTTTAACGCATTTGTTTTGGTTACTCGACGTCTCCGTTCTCGTGTAGCCTACATATTGCGTTTTTTTTTTTAATTTGCTTACCGGGCTAAAGGTTAGCATGCTTAAAATACGTAAGTCGTTTTGTTCAACAAATTTAAGTAGATAACTCATCAGTTGTTTGCATCAGAGCGACAATTTTTGAGATAGTTATTAAAACTGTTTAAAGGTTGTCAAACGTTGTTTCTCGTTGTATATCCTTTAATTCTAGAGTTAAATTGATAAATAACGTGTACGAATTTGTTTAACGCATTTGTTTTGGTTACTCGACGTCTCCGTTCTCGTGTAGCCTACATATTGCGTTTTTTTTTTTTAATTTGCTTACCGGGCTAAAGGTTAGCATGCTTAAAATACGTAAGTCGTTTTGTTCAACAAATTTGAGTAGATAACTCAGCAGTTGTTTGCATCAGAGCGACAATTTTTGAGATAGTTATTAAAACTGTTTAAAGGTTGTCAAACGTTGTTTCTCGTTGTATATCCTTTAACTCTAGAGTTAAATTGATAAATAACGTGTACGAATTTGTTTAACGCATTTGTTTTGGTTACTCGACGTCTCCGTTCTCGTGTAGCCTACATATTGCGTTTTTTTTTAATTTGCTTACCGGGCTAAAGGTTAGCATGCTTAAAATACGTAAGTCGTTTTGTTCAACAAATTTAAGTAGATAACTCATCAGTTGTTTGCATCAGAGCGACAATTTTTGAGATAGTTATTAAAACTGTTTAAAGGTTGTCAAACGTTGTTTCTCGTTGTATATCCTTTAATTCTAGAGTTAAATTGATAAATAACGTTTACGAATTTGTTTAACGCATTTTTTTTTGGTTACTTGACGCCTCCGTTCTCGTGTAGCCTACATATTGCGTTTTTTTTTTAATTTGCTTACCGGGATAAAGGTTAGCATGCTTAAAATACGTAAGTCGTTTTGTTCAACAAATTTAAGTAGATAACTCATCAGTTGTTTGCATCAGAGCGACAATTTTTGAGATAGTTATTAAAACTGTTTAAAGGTTGTCAAACGTTGTTTCTCGTTGTATACCCTTTAATTCTAGAGTTAAATTGATAAATAACGTTTACGAATTTGTTTAACGCATTTGTTTTGGTTACTCGACGCCTCCGTTCTCGTGTAGCCTACATATTGCGTTTTTTTTTTAATTTGCTTACCGGGATAAAGGTTAGCATGCTTAAAATACGTAAGTCGTTTTGTTCTACAAATTTAAGTAGATAACTCATCAGTTGTTTGCATTAGAGCGACAATTTTTGAGAAAGTTATTAAAACTGTTTAAAGGTTGTAAAACGTTGTTTCTCGTTGTATATCCTTTAATTCTAGAGTTAAATTGATAAATAACGTGTACGAATTTGTTTAACGCATTTGTTTTGGTTACTCGACGTCTCCGTTCTCGTGTAGCCTACATATTGCGTTTTTTTTTTTAATTTGCTTACCGGGCTAAAGGTTAGCATGCTTAAAATACGTAAGTCGTGGTTTGTTCAACAAATTTGAGTAGATGACTCAGCAGTTGTTTGCATAAGAGCGACAATTTTTGAGATAGTTATTAAAACTGTTTAAAGGTTGTCAAACGTTGTTTCTCGTTGTATATCCTTTAATTCTAGAGTTAAATTGATAAATAACGTTTACGAATTTGTTTAACGCATTTGTTTTGGTTACTCGACGCCTCCGTTCTCGTGTAGCCTACATATTGCGTTTTTTTTTTTAATTTGCTTACCGGGATAAAGGTTAGCATGCTTAAAATACGTAAGTCGTTGTGTTCAACAAATTTAAGTAGATAACTCATCAGTTGTTTGCATCAGAGCGACAATTTTTGAGATAGTTATTAAAACTGTTTAAAGGTTGTCAAACGTTGTTTCTCGTTGTATATCCTTTAATTCTAGAGTTAAATTGATAAATAACGTGTACGAATTTGTTTAACGCATTTGTTTTGGTTACTCGACGTCTCCGTTCTCGTGTAGCCTACATATTGCGTTTTTTTTTTTTAATTTGCTTACCGGGCTAAAGGTTAGCATGCTTAAAATACGTAAGTCGTTTTGTTCAACAAATTTGAGTAGATAACTCAGCAGTTGTTTGCATCAGAGCGACAATTTTTGAGATAGTTATTAAAACTGTTTAAAGGTTGTCAAACGTTGTTTCTCGTTGTATATCCTTTAATTCTAGAGTTAAATTGATAAATAACGTGTACGAATTTGTTTAACGCATTTGTTTTGGTTACTCGACGTCTCCGTTCTCGTGTAGCCTACATATTGCGTTTTTTTTTTAATTTGCTTACCGGGCTAAAGGTTAGCATGCTTAAAATACGTAAGTCGTTTTGTTCAACAAATTTGAGTAGATAACTCAGCAGTTGTTTGCATCAGAGCGACAATTTTTGAGATAGTTATTAAAACTGTTTAAAGGTTGTCAAACGTTGTTTCTCGTTGTATATCCTTTAATTCTAGAGTTAAATTGATAAATAACGTGTACGAATTTGTTTAACGCATTTGTTTTGGTTACTCGACGTCTCCGTTCTCGTGTAGCCTACATATTGCGTTTTTTTTTTTATTTGCTTACCGGGCTAAAGGTTAGCATGCTTAAAATACGTAAGTCGTTTTGTTCAACAAATTTAAGTAGATAACTCATCAGTTGTTTGCATCAGAGCGACAATTTTTGAGATAGTTATTAAAACTGTTTAAAGGTTGCCAAACGTTGTTTCTCGTTGTATATCCTTTAATTCTAGAGTTAAATTGATAAATAACGTTTACGAATTTGTTTAACGCATTTTTTTTGGTTACTCGACGCCTCCGTTCTCGTGTAGCCTACATATTGCGTTTTTTTTTTAATTTGCTTACCGGGATAAAGGTTAGCATGCTTAAAATACGTAAGTCGTTTTGTTCTACAAATTTAAGTAGATAACTCATCAGTTGTATGCATCAGAGCGACAATTTTTGAGAAAGTTATTAAAACTGTTTAAAGGTTGTAAAACGTTGTTTCTCGTTGTATATCCTTTAATTCTAGAGTTAAATTGATAAATAACGTGTACGAATTTGTTTAACGCATTTGTTTTGGTTACTCGACGTCTCCGTTCTCGTGTAGCCTACATATTGCGTTTTTTTTTTTAATTTGCTTACCGGGCTAAAGGTTAGCATGCTTAAAATACGTAAGTCGTGGTTTGTTCAACAAATTTGAGTAGATAACTCAGCAGTTGTTTGCATAAGAGCGACAATTTTTGAGATAGTTATTAAAACTGTTTAAAGGTTGTCAAACGTTGTTTCTCGTTGTATATCCTTTAATTCTAGAGTTAAATTGATAAATAACGTGTACGATGTTTGTTTAACGCATTTGTTTTGGTTACTCGACGCCTCCGTTCTCGTGTAGCCTACATATTGCGTTTTTTTTTTTTTAATTTGCTTACCGGGCTAAAGGTTAGCATGCTTAAAATACGTAAGTAGTTTTGTTCAACAAATTTGAGTAGATAACTCAGCAGTTGTTTGCATCAGAGCGACAATTTTTGAGATAGTTATTAAAACTGTTTAAAGGTTGTCAAACGTTGTTTCTCGTCGTATATCCTTCAATTCTAGAGTTAAATTGATAAATAACGTGTACGAATTTGTTTAACGCATTTGTTTTGGTTACTCGACGTCTCCGTTCTCGTGTAGCCTACATATTGCGTTTTTTTTTTAATTTGCTTACCGGGCTAAAGGTTAGCATGCTTAAAATACGTAAGTCGTTTTGTTCAACAAATCTGAGTAGATAACTCAGCAGTTGTTTGCATCAGAGCGACAATTTTTGAGATAGTTATTAAAACTGTTTAAAGGTTGTCAAACGTTGTTTCTCGTTGTATATCCTTTAATTCTAGAGTTAAATTGATAAATAACGTTTACGAATTTGTTTAACGCATTTTTTTTGGTTACTCGACGCCTCCGTTCTCGTGTAGCCTACATATTGCGTTTTTTTTTAATTTGCTTACCGGGATAAAGGTTAGCATGCTTAAAATACGTAAGTCGTTTTGTTCAACAAATTTAAGTAGATAACTCATCAGTTGTTTGCATCAGAGCGACAATTTTTGAGATAGTTATTAAAACTGTTTAAAGGTTGTCAAACGTTGTTTCTCGTTGTATATCCTTTAATTCTAGAGTTAAATTGATAAATAACGTTTACGAATTTGTTTAACGCATTTGTTTTGGTTACTCGACGCCTCCGTTCTCGTGTAGCCTACATATTGCGTTTTTTTTTTAATTTGCTTACCGGGATAAAGGTTAGCATGCTTAAAATACGTAAGTCGTTTTGTTCTACAAATTTAAGTAGATAACTCATCAGTTGTTTGCATCAGAGCGACAATTTTTGAGAAAGTTATTAAAACTGTTTAAAGGTTGTAAAACGTTGTTTCTCGTTGTATATCCTTTAATTCTAGAGTTAAATTGATAAATAACGTGTACGAATTTGTTTAACGCATTTGTTTTGGTTACTCGACGTCTCCGTTCTCGTGTAGCCTACATATTGCGTTTTTTTTTTTAATTTGCTTACCGGGCTAAAGGTTAGCATGCTTAAAATACGTAAGTCGTGGTTTGTTCAACAAATTTGAGTAGATAACTCAGCAGTTGTTTGCATAATAGCGACAATTTTTGAGATAGTTATTAAAACTGTTTAAAGGTTGTCAAACGTTGTTTCTCGTTGTATATCCTTTAATTCTAGAGTTAAATTGATAAATAACGTGTACGAATTTGTTTAACGCATTTGTTTTGGTTACTCGACGCCTCCGTTCTCGTGTAGCCTACATATTGCGTTTTTTTTTTTAATTTGCTTACCGGGCTAAAGGTTAGCATGCTTAAAATACGTAAGTCGTTTTGTTCAACAAATTTGAGTAGATAACTCAGCAGTTGTTTGCATCAGAGCGACAATTTTTGAGATAGTTATTAAAACTGTTTAAAGGTTGTCAAACGTTGTTTCTCGTTGTATATCCTTTAATTCTAGAGTTAAATTGATAAATAACGTGTACGAATTTGTTTAACGCATTTGTTTTGGTTACTCGACGTCTCCGTTCTCGTGTAGCCTACATATTGCGTTTTTTTTTTAATTTGCTTACCGGGCTAAAGGTTAGCATGCTTAAAATACGTAAGTCGTTTTGTTCAACAAATTTGAGTAGATAACTCAGCAGTTGTTTGCATCAGAGCGACAATTTTTGAGATAGTTATTAAAACTGTTTAAAGGTTGTCAAACGTTGTTTCTCGTTGTATATCCTTTAATTCTAGAGTTAAATTGATAAATAACGTGTACGAATTTGTTTAACGCATTTGTTTTGGTTACTCGACGTCTCCGTTCTCGTGTAGCCTACATATTGCGTTTTTTTTTTTTAATTTGCTTACCGGGCTAAAGGTTAGCATGCTTAAAATACGTGAGTCGTTTTGTTCAACAAATTTGAGTAGATAACTCAGCAGTTGTTTGCATAAGAGCGCCAATTTTTGAGATAGTTATTAAAACTGTTTAAAGGTTGTCAAACGTTGTTTCTCGTTGTATATCCTTTAATTCTAGAGTTAAATTGATAAATAACGTGTACGAATTTGTTTAACGCATTTGTTTTGGTTACTCGACGTCTCCGTTCTCGTGTAGCCTACATATTGCGTTTTTTTTTTTTAATTTGCTTACCGGGCTAAAGGTTAGCATGCTTAAAATACGTAAGTCGTTTTGTTCAACAAATTTAAGTAGATAACTCATCAGTTGTTTGCATCAGAGCGACAATTTTTGAGATAGTTATTAAAACTGTTTAAAGGTTGTCAAACGTTGTTTCTCGTTGTATATCCTTTAATTCTAGAGTTAAATTGATAAATAACGTGTACGAATTTGTTTAACGCATTTGTTTTGGTTACTCGACGTCTCCGTTCTCGTGTAGCCTACATATTGCGTTTTTTTTTTTTTAATTTGCTTACCGGGCTAAAGGTTAGCATGCTTAAAATACGTAAGTCGTTTTGTTCAACAAATTTGAGTAGATAACTCAGCAGTTGTTTGCATCAGAGCGACAATTTTTGAGATAGTTATTAAAACTGTTTAAAGGTTGTCAAACGTTGTTTCTCGTTGTATATCCTTTAACTCTAGAGTTAAATTGATAAATAACGTGTACGAATTTGTTTAACGCATTTGTTTTGGTTACTCGACGTCTCCGTTCTCGTGTAGCCTACATATTGCGTTTTTTTTTAATTTGCTTACCGGGCTAAAGGTTAGCATGCTTAAAATACGTAAGTCGTTTTGTTCAACAAATTTAAGTAGATAACTCATCAGTTGTTTGCATCAGAGCGACAATTTTTGAGATAGTTATTAAAACTGTTTAAAGGTTGTCAAACGTTGTTTCTCGTTGTATATCCTTTAATTCTAGAGTTAAATTGATAAATAACGTTTACGAATTTGTTTAACGCATTTTTTTTTGGTTACTTGACGCCTCCGTTCTCGTGTAGCCTACATATTGCGTTTTTTTTTTAATTTGCTTACCGGGATAAAGGTTAGCATGCTTAAAATACGTAAGTCGTTTTGTTCAACAAATTTAAGTAGATAACTCATCAGTTGTTTGCATCAGAGCGACAATTTTTGAGATAGTTATTAAAACTGTTTAAAGGTTGTCAAACGTTGTTTCTCGTTGTATACCCTTTAATTCTAGAGTTAAATTGATAAATAACGTTTACGAATTTGTTTAACGCATTTGTTTTGGTTACTCGACGCCTCCGTTCTCGTGTAGCCTACATATTGCGTTTTTTTTTTAATTTGCTTACCGGGATAAAGGTTAGCATGCTTAAAATACGTAAGTCGTTTTGTTCTACAAATTTAAGTAGATAACTCATCAGTTGTTTGCATTAGAGCGACAATTTTTGAGAAAGTTATTAAAACTGTTTAAAGGTTGTAAAACGTTGTTTCTCGTTGTATATCCTTTAATTCTAGAGTTAAATTGATAAATAACGTGTACGAATTTGTTTAACGCATTTGTTTTGGTTACTCGACGTCTCCGTTCTCGTGTAGCCTACATATTGCGTTTTTTTTTTTAATTTGCTTACCGGGCTAAAGGTTAGCATGCTTAAAATACGTAAGTCGTGGTTTGTTCAACAAATTTGAGTAGATAACTCAGCAGTTGTTTGCATAAGAGCGACAATTTTTGAGATAGTTATTAAAACTGTTTAAAGGTTGTCAAACGTTGTTTCTCGTTGTATATCCTTTAATTCTAGAGTTAAATTGATAAATAACGTTTACGAATTTGTTTAACGCATTTGTTTTGGTTACTCGACGCCTCCGTTCTCGTGTAGCCTACATATTGCGTTTTTTTTTTTAATTTGCTTACCGGGATAAAGGTTAGCATGCTTAAAATACGTAAGTCGTTGTGTTCAACAAATTTAAGTAGATAACTCATCAGTTGTTTGCATCAGAGCGACAATTTTTGAGATAGTTATTAAAACTGTTTAAAGGTTGTCAAACGTTGTTTCTCGTTGTATATCCTTTAATTCTAGAGTTAAATTGATAAATAACGTGTACGAATTTGTTTAACGCATTTGTTTTGGTTACTCGACGTCTCCGTTCTCGTGTAGCCTACATATTGCGTTTTTTTTTTTTAATTTGCTTACCGGGCTAAAGGTTAGCATGCTTAAAATACGTAAGTCGTTTTGTTCAACAAATTTGAGTAGATAACTCAGCAGTTGTTTCCATCAGAGCGACAATTTTTGAGATAGTTATTAAAACTGTTTAAAGGTTGTCAAACGTTGTTTCTCGTTGTATATCCTTTAATTCTAGAGTTAAATTGATAAATAACGTGTACGAATTTGTTTAACGCATTTGTTTTGGTTACTCGACGTCTCCGTTCTCGTGTAGCCTACATATTGCGTTTTTTTTTTAATTTGCTTACCGGGCTAAAGGTTAGCATGCTTAAAATACGTAAGTCGTTTTGTTCAACAAATTTGAGTAGATAACTCAGCAGTTGTTTGCATCAGAACGACAATTTTTGAGATAGTTATTAAAACTGTTTAAAGGTTGTCAAACGTTGTTTCTCGTTGTATATCCTTTAATTCTAGAGTTAAATTGATAAATAACGTGTACGAATTTGTTTAACGCATTTGTTTTGGTTACTCGACGTCTCCGTTCTCGTGTAGCCTACATATTGCGTTTTTTTTTTTTTTAATTTGCTTACCGGGCTAAAGGTTAGCATGCTTAAAATACGTAAGTCGTTTTGTTCAACAAATTTAAGTAGATAACTCATCAGTTGTTTGCATCAGAGCGACAATTTTTGAGATAGTTATTAAAACTGTTTAAAGGTTGTCAAACGTTGTTTCTCGTTGTATATCCTTTAATTCTAGAGTTAAATTGATAAATAACGTTTACGAATTTGTTAACGCATTTGTTTTGGTTACTCGACGCCTCCGTTCTCGTGTAGCCTACATATTGCGTTTTTTTTTAATTTGCTTACCGGGATAAAGGTTAGCATGCTTAAAATACGTAAGTCGTTTTGTTCTACAAATTTAAGTAGATAACTCATCAGTTGTTTGCATCAGAGCGAACGATTTTTGAGATAGTTATTAAAACTGTTTAAAGGTTGTAAAACGTTGTTTCTCGTTGTATATCCTTTAATTCTAGAGTTAAATTGATAAATAACGTGTACGAATTTGTTTAACGCATTTCTTTTGGTTACTCGACGTCTCCGTTCTCGTGTAGCCTACATATTGCTTTTTTTTTTTAATTTGCTTACCGAGCTAAAGGCTAGCATGCTTAAAATACGTAAGTCGTTTTATTCAACAAATTTAAGTAGATAACTCATCAGTTGTTTGCATCAGAGCGACAATTTTTGAGATAGTTATTAAAACTGTTTAAAGGTTGTCAAACGTTGTTTCTCGTTGTATATCCTTTAATTCTAGAGTTAAATTGATAAATAACGTATACGAATTTGTTTAACGCATTTGTTTTGGTTACTCGACGTCTCCGTTCTCGTGTAGCCTACATATTGCGTTTTGTTTTTAATTTGCTTACCGGGCTAAAGGTTAGCATGCTTAAAATACGTAAGTCGTTTTGTTCAACAAATTTGAGTAGATAACTCAGCAGTTGTTTGCATCAGAGCGACAATTTTTGAGATAGTTATTAAAACTGTTTAAAGGTTGTCAAACGTTGTTTCTCGTTGTATATCCTTTAATTCTAGAGTTAAATTGATAAATAACGTGTACGAATTTGTTTAACGCATTTCTTTTGGTTACTCGACGTCTCCGTTCTCGTGTAGCTTACATATTGCGTTTTTTTTTAATTTGCTTACCGGGATAAAGGTTAGCATGCTTAAAATACGTAAGTCGTTTTGCTCAACAAATTTAAGTAGATAACTCATCAGTTGTTTGCATCAGAGCGACAATTTTTGAGATAGTTATTAAAACTGTTTAAAGGTTGTCAAACGTTGTTTCTCGTTGTATATCCTTTAATTCTAGAGTTAAATTGATAAATAACGTGTACGAATTTGTTTAACGCATTTGTTTTGGTTACTCGACGTCTCCGTTCTCGTGTAGCCTACATATTGCGTTTTTTTTTTTTAATTTGCTTACCGGGCTAAAGGTTAGCATGCTTAAAATACGTAAGTCGTTTTGTTCAACAAATTTGAGTAGATAACTCAGCAGTTGTTTGCATCAGAGCGACAATTTTTGAGATAGTTATTAAAACAGTTTAAAGGTTGTCAAACGTTGTTTCTCGTTGTATATCCTTTAATTCTAGAGTTAAATTGATAAATAACGTGTACGAATTTGTTTATCGCATTTGTTTTTGTTACTCGATGTCTCCGTTCTCGTGTAGCCTACATATTGCGTTTTTTTTTTTTAATTTGCTTACCGAGCTAAAGGTTAGCATGCTTAAAATACGTAAGTCGTTTTGTTCTACAAATTTAAGTAGATAACTCATCAGTTGTTTGCATCAGAGCGACAATTTTTGAGATAGTTATTAAAACTGTTTAAAGGTTGTCAAACGTTGTTTCTCGTTGTATATCCTTTAATTCTAGAGTTAAATTGATAAATAACGTGTACGAATTTGTTTAACGCATTTGTTTTGGTTACTCGACGTCTCCGTTCTCGTGTAGCCTACATATTGCGTTTTTTTTTTTAATTTGCTTACCGGGCTAAAGGTTAGCATGCTTAAAATACGTAAGTCGTGGTTTGTTCAACAAATTTGAGTAGATAACTCAGCAGTTGTTTGCATAAGAGCGACAATTTTTGAGATAGTTATTAAAACTGTTTAAAGGTTGTCAAACGTTGTTTCTCGTTGTATATCCTTTAATTCTAGAGTTAAATTGATAAATAACGTTTACGAATTTGTTTAACATGCTTAGCATGCTTAAAATACGTGAGTCGTTTTGTTCAACAAATTTGAGTAGATAACTCAGCAGTTGTTTGCATCAGAGCGACAATTTTTGAGATAGTTATTAAAACTGTTTAAAGGTTGTCAAACGTTGTTTCTCGTTGTATATCCTTTAATTCTAAAGTTAAATTGATAAATAACGTTTACGAATTTGTTTAACGCATTTGTTTTGGTTACTCGAAGTCTCCGTTCTCGTGTAGCCTACATATTGCGTTTTTTTTTTTAATTTGCTTACCGGGCTAAAGGTTAGCATGCTTAAAATACGTGAGTCGTTTTGTTCAACAAATTTGAGTAGATAACTCAGCAGTTGTTTGCATCAGAGCGACAATTTTTGAGATAGTTATTAAAACTGTTTAAAGGTTGTCAAACGTTGTTTCTCGTTGTATATCCTTTAATTCTAGAGTTAAATTGATAAATAACGTTTACGAATTTGTTTAACGCATTTGTTTTGGTTACTCGAAGTCTCCGTTCTCGTGTAGCCTACATATTGCGTTTTTTTTTTTTAATTTGCTTACCGGGCTAAAGGTTAGCATGCTTAAAATACGTGAGTCGTTTTGTTCAACAAATTTGAGTAGATAACTCAGCAGTTGTTTGCATCAGAGCGACAATTTTTGAGATAGTTATTAAAACTGTTTAAAGGTTGTCAAACGTTGTTTCTCGTTGTATATCCTTTAATTCTAGAGTTAAATTGATAAATAACGTTTACGAATTTGTTTAACGCATTTGTTTTGGTTACTCGACGCCTCCGTTCTCGTGTAGCCTACATATTGCTTTTTATTTTTAATTTGCTTACCGAGCTAAAGGTTAGCATGCTTAAAATACGTAAGTCGTTTTGTTCAACAAATTTGAGTAGATAACTCAGCAGTTGTTTGCATCAGAGCGACAATTTTTGAGATAGTTATTAAAACTGTTTAAAGGTTGTCAAACGTTGTTTCTCGTTGTATATCCTTTAATTCTAGAGTTAAATTGATAAATAACGTGTACGAATTTGTTTAACGCATTTGTTTTGGTTACTCGACGTCTCCGTTCTCGTGTAGCCTACATATTGCGTTTTTTTTTTATTTGCTTACCGGGCTAAAGGTTAGCATGCTTAAAATACGTAAGTCGTTTTGTTCAACAAATTTAAGTAGATAACTCATCAGTTGTTTGCATCAGAGCGACAATTTTTGAGATAGTTATTAAAACTGTTTAAAGGTTGTCAAACGTTGTTTCTGGTTGTATATCCTTTAATTCTAGAGTTAAATTGATAAATAACGTTTACGAATTTGTTTAACGAATTTTTTTTTGGTTACTCGACGCCTCCGTTCTCGTGTAGCCTACATATTGCGTTTTTTTTTTAATTTGCTTACCGGGATAAAGGTTAGCATGCTTAAAATACGTAAGTCGGTTTGTTCAACAAATTTAAGTAGATAACTCATCAGTTGTTTGCATCAGAGCGACAATTTTTGAGATAGTTATTAAAACTGTTTAAAGGTTGTCAAACGTTGTTTCTCGTTGTATATCCTTTAATTCTAGAGTTAAATTGATAAATAACGTTTACGAATTTGTTTAACGCATTTGTTTTGGTTACTCGACGCCTCCGTTCTTGTGTAGCCTACATATTGCGTTTTTTTTTTTAATTTGCTTACCGGGATAAAGGTTAGCATGCTTAAAATACGTAAGTCGTTTTGTTCTACAAATTTAAGTAGATAACTCATCAGTTGTTTGCATCAGAGCGACAATTTTTGAGAAAGTTATTAAAACTGTTTAAAGGTTGTAAAACGTTGTTTCTCGTTGTATATCCTTTAATTCTAGAGTTAAATTGATAAATAACGTGTACGAATTTGTTTAACGCATTTGTTTTGGTTACTCGACGTCTCCGTTCTCGTGTAGCCTACATATTGCGTTTTTTTTTTTAATTTGCTTACCGGGCTAAAGGTTAGCATGCTTAAAATACGTAAGTCGTGGTTTGTTCAACAAATTTGAGTAGATAACTCAGCAGTTGTTTGCATAAGAGCGACAATTTTTGAGATAGTTATTAAAACTGTTTAAAGGTTGTCAAACGTTGTTTCTCGTTGTATATCCTTTAATTCTAGAGTTAAATTGATAAATAACGTGTACGAATTTGTTTAACGCATTTGTTTTGGTTACTCGACGCCTCCGTTCTCGTGTAGCCTACATATTGCGTTTTTTTTTTTAATTTGCTTACCGGGCTAAAGGTTAGCATGCTTAAAATATGTAAGTCGTTTTGTTCAACAAATTTGAGTAGATAACTCAGCAGTTGTTTGCATCAGAGCGACAATTTTTGAGATAGTTATTAAAACTGTTTAAAGGTTGTCAAACGTTGTTTCTCGTTGTATATCCTTTAATTCTAGAGTTAAATTGATAAATAACGTGTACGAATTTGTTTAACGCATTTGTTTTGGTTACTCGACGTCTCCGTTCTCGTGTAGCCTACATATTGCGTTTTTTTTTTAATTTGCTTACCGGGCTAAAGGTTAGCATGCTTAAAATACGTAAGTCGTTTTGTTCAACAAATTTGAGTAGATAACTCAGCAGTTGTTTGCATCAGAGCGACAATTTTTGAGATAGTTATTAAAACTGTTTAAAGGTTGTCAAACGTTGTTTCTCGTTGTATATCCTTTAATTCTAGAGTTAAATTGATAAATAACGTTTACGAATTTGTTTAACGCATTTTTTTTGGTTACTCGACGCCTCCGTTCTCGTGTAGCCTACATATTGCGTTTTTTTTTAATTTGCTTACCGGGATAAAGGTTAGCATGCTTAAAATACGTAAGTCGTTTTGTTCAACAAATTTAAGTAGATAACTCATCAGTTGTTTGCATCAGAGCGACAATTTTTGAGATAGTTATTAAAACTGTTTAAAGGTTGTCAAACGTTGTTTCTCGTTGTATATCCTTTAATTCTAGAGTTAAATTGATAAATAACGTTTACGAATTTGTTTAACGCATTTGTTTTGGTTACTCGACGCCTCCGTTCTCGTGTAGCCTACATATTGCGTTTTTTTTTTAATTTGCTTACCGGGATAAAGGTTAGCATGCTTAAAATACGTAAGTCGTTTTGTTCTACAAATTTAAGTAGATAACTCATCAGTTGTTTGCATCAGAGCGACAATTTTTGAGAAAGTTATTAAAACTGTTTAAAGGTTGTAAAACGTTGTTTCTCGTTGTATATCCTTTAATTCTAGAGTTAAATTGATAAATAACGTGTACGAATTTGTTTAACGCATTTCTTTTGGTTACTCGACGTCTCCGTTCTCGTGTAGCCTACATATTGCATTTTTTTTTTTAATTTGCTTACCGGGCTAAAGGTTAGCATGCTTAAAATACGTAAGTCGTGGTTTGTTCAACAAATTTGAGTAGATAACTCAGCAGTCGTTTGCATAAGAGCGACAATTTTTGAGATAGTTATTAAAACTGTTTAAAGTTTGTCAAACGTTGTTTCTCGTTGTATATCCTTTAATTCTAGAGTTAAATTGATAAATAACGTGTACGAATTTGTTTAACGCATTTGTTTTGGTTACTCGACGCCTCCGTTCTCGTGTAGCCTACATATTGCGTTTTTTTTTTAATTTGCTCACCGGGCTAAAGGTTAGCATGCTTAAAATACGTAAGCCGTTTTGTTCAACAAATTTGAGTAGATAACTCAGCAGTTGTTTGCATCAGAGCGACAATTTTTGAGATAGTTATTAAAACTGTTTAAAGGTTGTCAAACGTTGTTTCTCGTTGTATATCCTTTAATTCTAGAGTTAAATTGATAAATAACGTGTACGAATTTGTTTAACGCATTTGTTTTGGTTACTCGACATCTCCGTTCTCGTGTAGCCTACATATTGCGTTTTTTTTTTAATTTGCTTACCGGGCTAAAGGTTAGCATGCTTAAAATACGTAAGTCGTTTTGTTCAACAAATTTGAGTAGATAACTCAACAGTTGTTTGCATCAGAGCGACAATTTTTGAGATAGTTATTAAAACTGTTTAAAGGTTGTCAAACGTTGTTTCTCGTTGTATATCCTTTAATTCTAGAGTTAAATTGATAAATAACGTGTACGAATTTGTTTAACGCATTTGTTTTGGTTACTCGACGTCTCCGTTCTCGTGTAGCCTACATATTGCGTTTTTTTTTTAATTTGCTTACCGGGCTAAAGGTTAGCATGCTTAAAATACGTGAGTCGTTTTGTTCAACAAATTTGAGTAGATAACTCAGCAGTTGTTTGCATAAGAGCGACAATTTTTGAGATAGTTATTAAAACTGTTTAAAGGTTGTCAAACGTTGTTTCTCGTTGTATATCCTTTAATTCTAGAGTTAAATTGATAAATAACGTGTACGAATTTGTTTAACGCATTTGGTTTGGTTACTCGACGTCTCCGTTCTCGTGTAGCCTACATATTGCGTTTTTTTTTTTAATTTGCTTACCGGGCTAAAGGTTAGCATGCTTAAAATACGTAAGTCGTTTTGTTCAACAAATTTGAGTAGATAACTCAGCAGTTGTTTGCATCAGAGCGACAATTTTTGAGATAGTTATTAAAACTGTTTAAAGGTTGTCAAACGTTGTTTCTCATTGTATATCCTTTAATTCTAGAGTTAAATTGATAAATAACGTTTACGAATTTGTTTAACGCATTTGTTTTGGTTACTCGACGTCTCCGTTCTCGTGTAGCCTACATATTGCGTTTTTTTTTTTAATTTGCTTACCGGGCTAAAGGTTAGCATGCTTAAAATACGTAAGTCGTTGTGTTCAACAAATTTAAGTAGATAACTCATCAGTTGTTTGCATCAGAGCGACAATTTTTGAGATAGTTATTAAAACTGTTTAAAGGTTGTCAAACGTTGTTTCTCGTTGTATATCCTTTAATTCTAGAGTTAAATTGATAAATAACGTGTACGAATTTGTTTAACGCATTTGTTTTGGTTACTCGACGTCTCCGTTCTCGTGTAGCCTACATATTGCGTTTTTTTTTTAATTTGCTTACCGGGCTAAAGGTTAGCATGCTTAAAATACGTAAGTCGTTTTGTTCAACAAATTTGAGTAGATAACTCAGCAGTTGTTTCCATCAGAGCGACAATTTTTGAGATAGTTATTAAAACTGTTTAAAGGTTGTCAAACGTTGTTTCTCGTTGTATATCCTTTAATTCTAGAGTTAAATTGATAAATAACGTGTACGAATTTGTTTAACGCATTTGTTTTGGTTACTCGACGTCTCCGTTCTCGTGTAGCCTACATATTGCGTTTTTTTTTTAATTTGCTTACCGGGCTAAAGGTTAGCATGCTTAAAATACGTAAGTCGTTTTGTTCAACAAATTTGAGTAGATAACTCAGCAGTTGTTTGCATCAGAGCGACAATTTTTGAGATAGTTATTAAAACTGTTTAAAGGTTGTCAAACGTTGTTTCTCGTTGTATATCCTTTAATTCTAGAGTTAAATTGATAAATAACGTGTACGAACTTGTTTAACGCATTTGTTTTGGTTACTCGGCGTCTCCGTTCTCGTGTAGCCTACATATTGCGTTTTTTTTTTAATTTGCTTACCGGGCTAAAGGTTAGCATGCTTAAAATACGTAAGTCGTTTTGTTCAACAAATTTGAGTAGATAACTCAGCAGTTGTTTGCATCAGAACGACAATTTTTGAGATAGTTATTAAAACTGTTTAAAGGTTGTCATACGTTGTTTCTCGTTGTATATCCTTTAATTCTAGAGTTAAATTGATAAATAACGTGTACGAATTTGTTTAACGCATTTGTTTTGGTTACTCGACGTCTCCGTTCTCGTGTAGCCTACATATTGCGTTTTTTTTTTTTTTAATTTGCTTACCGGGCTAAAGGTTAGCATGCTTAAAATACGTAAGTCGTTTTGTTCAACAAATTTAAGTAGATAACTCATCAGTTGTTTGCATCAGAGCGACAATTTTTGAGATAGTTATTAAAACTGTTTAAAGGTTGTCAAACGTTGTTTCTCGTTGTATATCCTTTAATTCTAGAGTTAAATTGATAAATAACGTTTACGAATTTGTTTAACGCATTTGTTTTGGTTACTCGACGCCTCCGTTCTCGTGTAGCCTACATATTGCGTTTTTTTTTAATTTGCTTACCGGGATAAAGGTTAGCATGCTTAAAATACGTAAGTCGTTTTGTTCTACAAATTTAAGTAGATAACTCATCAGTTGTTTGCATCAGAGCGAACGATTTTTGAGATAGTTATTAAAACTGTTTAAAGGTTGTCAAACGTTGTTTCTCGTTGTATATCCTTTAATTCTAGAGTTAAATTGATAAATAACGTGTACGAGTTTGTTTAACGCATTTCTTTTGGTTACTCGACGTCTCCGTTCTCGTGTAGCCTACATATTGCTTTTTTTTTTTAATTTGCTTACCGAGCTAAAGGCTAGCATGCTTAAAATACGTAAGTCGTTTTATTCAACAAATTTAAGTAGATAACTCATCAGTTGTTTGCATCAGAGCGACAATTTTTGAGATAGTTATTAAAACTGTTTAAAGGTTGTCAAACGTTGTTTCTCGTTGTATATCCTTTAATTCTAGAGTTAAATTGATAAATAACGTATACGAATTTGTTTAACGCATTTGTTTTGGTTACTCGACGTCTCCGTTCTCGTGTAGCCTACATATTGCGTTTTTTTTTTAATTTGCTTACCGAGCTAAAGGCTAGCATGCTTAAAATACGTAAGTCGTTTTATTCAACAAATTTAAGTAGATAACTCATCAGTTGTTTGCATCAGAGCGAACGATTTTTGAGATAGTTATTAAAACTGTTTAAAGGTTGTCAAACGTTGTTTCTCGTTGTATATCCTTTAATTCTAGAGTTAAATTGATAAATAACGTGTACGAATTTGTTTAACGCATTTCTTTTGGTTACTCGACGTCTCCGTTCTCGTGTAGCCTACATATTGCGTTTTTTTTTTAATTTGCTTACCGGGTTAAAGGTTAGCATGCTTAAAATACGTAAGTCGTTTTGTTCAACAAATTTGAGTAGATAACTCAGCAGTTGTTTGCATCAGAGCGACAATTTTTGAGATAGTTATTAAAACAGTTTAAAGGTTGTCAAACGTTGTTTCTCGTTGTATATCCTTTAATTCTAGAGTTAAATTGATAAATAACGTGTACGAATTTGTTTATCGCATTTGTTTTTGTTACTCGACGTCTCCGTTCTCGTGTAGCCTACATATTGCGTTTTTTTTTTTTTTAATTTACTTACCGAGCTAAAGGTTAGCATGCTTAAAATACGTAAGTCGTTTTGTTCAACAAATTTAAGTAGATAACTCATCAGTTGTTTGCATCAGAGCGACAATTTTTGAGATAGTTATTAAAACTGTTTAAAGGTTGTAAAACGTTGTTTCTCGTTGTATATCCTTTAATTCTAGAGTTAAATTGATAAATAACGTTTACGAATTTGTTTAACGCATTTGTTTTGGTTACTCGACGCCTCCGTTCTCGTCTAGCCTACATATTGTGTTTTTTTTTAATTTGCTTACCGGGATAAAGGTTAGCATGCTTAAAATACGTAAGTCGTTTTGTTCAACAAATTTAAGTAGATAACTCATCAGTTGTTTGCATCAGAGCGACAATTTTTGAGATAGTTATTAAAACTGTTTAAAGGTTGTCAAACGTTGTTTCTCGTTGTATATCCTCTAATTCTAGAGTTAAATTGATAAATAACGTGTACGAATTTGTTTAACGCATTTGTTTTGGTTACTCGACGTCTCGGTTCTCGTGTAGCCTACATATTGCGTTTTTTTTTTAATTTGCTTACCGGGCTAAAGGTTAGCATGCTTAAAATACGTAAGTCGTTTTGTTCAACAAATTTGAGTAGATAACTCAGCAGTTGTTTCCATCAGAGCGACAATTTTTGAGATAGTTATTAAAACTGTTAAATAAACTGATAAATAACGTGTACGAATTTGTTTAACGCATTTGTTTTGGTTACTCGACGTCTCGGTTCTCGTGTAGCCTGCATATTGCGTTTTTTTTTTTTAATTTGCTTACCGGGCTAAAGGTTAGCATGTTTAAAATACGTAAGTCGTTTTGTTCAACAAATTTGAGTAGATAACTCAGCAGTTGTTTGCATCAGAGCGACAATTTTTGAGATAGTTATTAAAACTCTTTAAAGGTTGCCAAACGTTGTTTCTCGTTGTATATCCTTTAATTCTAGAGTTAAATTGATAAATAACGTGTACGAATTTGTTTAACGCATTTGTTTTGGTTACTCGACGTCTCCGTTCTCGTGTAGCCTACATATTGCGTTTTTTTTTTAATTTGCTTACCGGGCTAAAGGTTAGCATGCTTAAAATACGTAAGTCGTTTTGTTCAACAAATTTGAGTAGATAACTCAGCAGTTGTTTGCATCAGAGCGACAATTTTTGAGATAGTTATTAAAACTGTTTAAAGGTTGTCAAACGTTTTTTCTCGTTGTATATCCTTTAATTCTAGAGTTAAATTGATAAATAACGTGTACGAATTTGTTTAACGCATTTGTTTTGGTTACTCGACGTCTCCGTTCTCGTGTAGCCTACATATTGCGTTTTTTTTTTAATTTGCTTACCGGGCTAAAGGTTAGCATGCTTAAAATACGTAAGTCGTTTTGTTCAACAAATTTGAGTAGATAACTCAGCAGTTGGTTGCATCAGAGCGACAATTTTTGAGATAGTTATTAAAACTCTTTAAAGGTTGCCAAACGTTGTTTCTCGTTGTATATCCTTTAATTCTAGAGTTAAATTGATAAATAACGTGTACGAATTTGTTTAACGCATTTGTTTTGGTTACTCGAAGTCTCCGTTCTCGTGTAGCCTACATATTGCGTTTTTTTTTTTAATTTGCTTACCGGGCTAAAGGTTAGCATGCTTAAAATACGTAAGTCGTTTTGTTCAACAAATTTGAGTAGATAACTCAGCAGTTGTTTGCATCAGAGCGACAATTTTTGAGATAGTTATTAAAACTGTTTAAAGGTTGTCAAACGTTGTTTCTCCTTGTATATCCTTTAATTCTAGAGTTAAATTGATAAATAGCGTGTACGAATTTGTTTAACGCATTTGTTTTGGTTACTCGGCGTCTCCGTTCTCGTGTAGCCTACATATTGCGTTTTTTTTTTAGTTTGCTTACCGGGCTAAAGGTTAGCATGCTTAAAATACGTAAGTCGTTTTGTTCAACAAATTTGAGTAGATAACTCAGCAGTTGTTTGCATCAGAGCGACAATTTTTGAGATAGTTATTAAAACTGTTTAAAGGTTGTCAAACGTTGTTTCTCGTTGTATATCCTTTAATTCTAGAGTTAAATTGATAAATAACGTGTACGAATTTGTTTAACGCATTTGTTTTGGTTACTCGACGTCTCCGTTCTCGTGTAGCCTACATATTGCGTTTTTTTTTTAATTTGCTTACCGGGCTAAAGGTTAGCATGCTTAAAATACGTAAGTCGTTTTGTTCAACAAATTTAAGTAGATAACTCATCAGTTGTTTGCATCAGAGCGACAATTTTTGAGATAGTTATTAAAACTGTTTAAAGGTTGTCAAACGTTGTTTCTCGTTGTATATCCTTTAATTCTAGAGTTAAATTGATAAATAACGTTTACGAATTTGTTTAACGCATTTGTTTTGGTTACTCGACGCCTCCGTTCTCGTGTAGCCTACATATTTCGTTTTTTTTAATTTGCTTACCGGGATAAAGGTTAGCATGCTTAAAATACGTAAGTCGTTTTGTTCAACAAATTTAAGTAGATAACTCATCAGTTGTTTGCATGAGAGCGAAAATTTTGAGATAGTTATTAAAACTGTTTAAAGGTTGTCAAACGTTGTTTCTCGTTGTATATCCTTTAATTCTAGAGTTAAATTGATAAATAACGTGTACGAATTTGTTTAACGCATTTGTTTTGGTTACTCGACGTCTCCGTTCTCGTGTAGCCTACATATTGCGTTTTTTTTTTAATTTGCTTACCGGGCTAAAGGTAAGCATGCTTAAAATACGTAAGTCGTTTTGTTCAACAAATTTGAGTAGATAACTCAGCAGTTGTTTGCATCAGAGCGACAATTTTTGAGATAGTTATTAAAACAGTTTAAAGGTTGTCAAACGTTGTTTCTCGTTGTATATCCTTTAATTCTAGAGTTAAATTGATAAATAACGTGTACGAATTTGTTTATCGCATTTGTTTTTGTTACTCGACGTCTCCGTTCTCGTGTAGCCTACATATTGCGTTTTTTTTTTTTAATTTGCTTACCGAGCTAAAGGTTAGCATGCTTAAAATACGTAAGTCGTTTTGTTCAACAAATTTAAGTAGATAACTCATCAGTTGTTTGCATCAGAGCGACAATTTTTGAGATAGTTATTAAAACTGTTTAAAGGTTGTAAAACGTTGTTTCTCGTTGTATATCCTTTAATTCTAGAGTTAAATTGATAAATAACGTTTACGAATTTGTTTAACGCATTTGTTTTGGTTACTCGACGCCTCCGTTCTCGTGTAGCCTACATATTGCGTTTTTTTTTTAATTTGCTTACCGGGATAAAGGTTAGCATGCTTAAAATACGTAAGTCGTTTTGTTCAACAAATTTAAGTAGATAACTCATCAGTTGTTTGCATCAGAGCGACAATTTTTGAGATAGTTATTAAAACTGTTTAAAGGTTGTCAAACGTTGTTTCTCGTTGTATATCCTCTAATTCTAGAGTTAAATTGATAAATAACGTGTCCGAATTTGTTTAACGCATTTGTTTTGGTTACTCGACGTCTCGGTTCTCGTGTAGCCTACATATTGCGTTTTTTTTTTTAATTTGCTTACCGGGCTAAAGGTTAGCATGCTTAAAATACGTAAGTCGTTTTGTTCAACAAATTTGAGTAGATAACTCAGCAGTTGTTTCCATCAGAGCGACAATTTTTGAGATAGTTATTAAAACTGTTTAAAGGTTGTAAAACGTTGTTTCTCGTTGTATATCCTTTAATTCTAGAGTTAAATTGATAAATAACGTGTACGAATTTGTTTAACGCATTTGTTTTGGTTACTCGACGTCTCCGTTCTCGTGTAGCCTACATATTGCGTTTTTTTTTTTTAATTTGCTTACCGGGCTAAAGATTAGCATGCTTAAAATACGTAAGTCGTTTTGCTCAACAAATTTGAGTAGATAACTCAGCAGTTGTTTGCATCAGAGTGACAATTTTTGAGATAGTTATTAAAACTATTTAAAGGTTGTCAAACGTTGTTTCTCGTTGTATATCCTTTAATTCTAGAGTTAAATTGATAAATAACGTTTACGAATTTGTTTAACGCATTTGTTTTGGTTACTCGACGCCTCCGTTCTCGTGTAGCCTATATATTGCGTTTTTTTTTTAATTTGCTTACCGGGATAAAGGTCAGCATGCTTAAAATACGTAAGTCGTTTTGTTCAACAAATTTTGAGTAGATAACTCAGCAGTTGTTTGCATCAGAGCGACAATTTTTGAGATAGTTATTAAAACTGTTTAAAGGTTGTCAAACGTTGTTTCTCGTTGTATATCCTTTAATTCTAGAGTTAAATTGGTAAATAACGTTTACGAATTTGTTTAACGCATTTGTTTTGGTTACTCGACGCCTCCGTTCTCGTGTAGCCTACATATTGCGTTTTTTTTTAATTTGCTTACCGGGATAAAGGTTAGCATGCTTAAAATACGTAGGTCGTTTTGTTCAACAAATTTAAGTAGATAACTCATCAGTTGTTTACATCAGAGCGACAATTTTTGAGATAGTTATTAAAACTGTTTAAAGGTTGTAAAACGTTGTTTCTCGTTGTATATCCTTTAATTCTAGAGTTAAATTGGTAAATAACGTTTACGAATTTGTTTAACGCATTTGTTTTGGTTACTCGACGCCTCCGTTCTCGTGTAGCCTACATATTGCGTTTTTTTTTAATTTGCTTACCGGGATAAAGGTTAGCATGCTTAAAATACGTAGGTCGTTTTGTTCAACAAATTTAAGTAGATAACTCATCAGTTGTTTACATCAGAGCGACAATTTTTGAGATAGTTATTAAAACTGTTTAAAGGTTGTAAAACGTTGTTTCTCGTTGTATATCCTTTAATTCTAGAGTTAAATTGATAAATAACGTTTACGAATTTGTTTAACGCATTTGTTTTGGTTACTCGACGCCTCCGTTCTCGTGTAGCCTACATATTGCGTTTTTTTTTTTAATTTGCTTACCGGGATAAAGGTTAGCATGCTTAAAATACGTAAGTCGTTTTGTTCAACAAATTTAAGTAGATAACTCATCAGTTGTTTGCATCAGAGCGACAATTTTTGAGATAGCTATTAAAACTGTTTAAAGGTTGTCAAACGTTGTTTCTCGTTGTATATCCTCTAATTCTAGAGTTAAATTGATAAATAACGTGTACGAATTTGTTTAACGCATTTGTTTTGGTTACTCGACGTCTCGGTTCTCGTGTAGCCTACATATTGCGTTTTTTTTTTTTAATTTGCTTACCGGGCTAAAGGTTAGCATGCTTAAAATACGTAAGTCGTTTTGTTCAACAAATTTGAGTAGATAACTCAGCAGTTGTTTCCATCAGAGCGACAATTTTTGAGATAGTTATTAAAACTGTTTAAAGGTTGTAAAACGTTGTTTCTCGTTGTATATCCTTTAATTCTAGAGTTAAATTGATAAATAACGTGTACGAATTTGTTTAACGCATTTCTTTTGGTTACTCGACGTCTCCGTTCTCGTGTAGCCTACATATTGCTTTTTTTTCTTTAATTTGCTTACCGGCCTAAAGGTTAGCATGCTTAAAATACGTAAGTCGTTTTGTTCAACAAATTTAAGAAGATAACTCATCAGTTGTTTGCATCAGAGCGACAATTTTTTAGATAGTTATTAAAACTGTTTAAAGGTTGTCAAACGTTGTTTCTCGTTGTATATCCTTTAATTCTAGAGTTAAATTGATAAATAACGTGTACGAATTTGTTTAACGCATTTGTTTTGGTTACTCGACGTCTCCGTTCTCGTGTAGCCTACATATTGCGTTTTTTTTTTTTTAATTTGCTTACCGGGCTAAAGATTAGCATGCTTAAAATACGTAAGTCGTTTTGCTCAACAAATTTGAGTAGATAACTCAGCAGTTGTTTGCATCAGAGTGACAATTTTTGAGATAGTTATTAAAACTATTTAAAGGTTGTCAAACGTTGTTTCTCGTTGTATATCCTTTAATTCTAGAGTTAAATTGATAAATAACGTTTACGAATTTGTTTAACGCATTTGTTTTGGTTACTCGATGCCTCCGTTCTCGTGTAGCCTACATATTGCGTTTTTTTTTAATTTGCTTACCGGGATAAAGGTCAGCATGCTTAAAATACGTAAGTCGTTTTGTTCAACAAATTTGAGTAGATAACTCAGCAGTTGTTTGCATCAGAGCGACAATTTTTGAGATATTTATTAAAACTGTTTAAAGGTTGTCAAACGTTGTTTCTCCTTGTATATCCTTTAATTCTAGAGTTAAATTGATAAATAACGTGTACGAATTTGTTTAACGCATTTTGTTTGGTTATTCGACGTCTCCGTTCTCGTGTAGCCTACATATTGCGTTTTTTTTTTTAATTTGCTTACCGGGCTAAAGGTTAGCATGCTTAAAATACGTAAGTCGTTTTGCTCAACAAATTTAAGTAGATAACTCATCAGTTGTTTGCATCAGAGCGACAATTTTTTAGATAGTTATTAAAACTGTTTAAAGGTTGTCAAACGTTGTTTCTCATTGTATATCCTTTAATTCTAGAGTTAAATTGATAAATAACGTTTACGAATTTGTTTAACGCATTTGTTTTGGTTACTCGACGCCTCCGTTCTCGTGTAGCCTACATATTGCGTTTTTTTTTAATTTGCTTACCGGGATAAAGGTTAGCATGCTTAAAATACGTAAGTCGTTTTGTTCAACAAATTTAAGTAGATAACTCATCAGTTGTTTGCATCAGAGCGACAATTTTTGAGATAGTTATTAAAACTGTTTAAAGTTTGTCAAACATTGTTTCTCGTTGTATAACCTTTAATTCTAGAGTTAAATTGATAAATAACGTGTACGAATTTGTTTAACGCATTTGTTTTGGTTACTCGACGTCTCCGTTCTCGTGTAGCCTACATATTGCGTTTTTTTTTTTAATTTGCTTACCGGGCTAAAGGTTAGCATGCTTAAAATACGTAAGTCGTTTTGTTCAACAAATTTAAGTAGATAACTCATCAGTTGTTGTCATCAGAGCGACAATTTTTGAGATAGTTATTAAAACTGTTTAAAGGTTGCCAAACGTTGTTTCTCGTTGTATATCCTTTAATTCTAGAGTTAAATTGATAATTAACGTTTACGAATTTGTTTAACGCATTTGTTTTGGTTACTCGACGCCTCCGTTCTCGTGTAGCCTACACATTGCGTTTTTTTTTTTAATTTGCTTACCGGGATAAAGGTTAGCATGCTTAAAATACGTAAGTCGTTTTGTTCTACAAATTTAAGTAGATAACTCATCAGTTGTTTGCATCAGAGCGACAATTTTTGAGATAGTTATTAAAACTGTTTAAAGGTTGTAAAACGTTGTTTCTCGTTGTATATCCTTTAATTCTAGAGTTAAATTGATAAATAACGTGTACGAATTTGTTTAACGCATTTGTTTTGGTTACTCGACGTCTCCGTTCTCGTGTAGCCTACATATTGCGTTTTTTTTTTAATTTGCTTACCGAGCTAAAGGTTAGCATGCTTAAAATACGTAAGTCGTTTTGTTCAATAAATTTAAGTAGATAACTCATCAGTTGTTTGCATCAGAGCGACAATTTTTGAGATAGTTATTAAAACTGTTTAAAGGTTGTCAAACGTTGTTTCTCGTTGTATATCCTTTAATTCTAGAGTTAAATTGAAAAATAACGTGTACGAATTTGTTTAACGCATTTGTTTTGGTTACTCGACGTCTCCGTTCTCGTGTAGCCTACATATTGCGTTTTTTTTTTTAATTTGCTTACCGGGCTAAAGGTTAGCATGTTTAAAATACGTAAGTCGTTTTGTTCAACAAATTTGAGTAGATAACTCAGCAGTTGTTTGCATCAGAGCGACAATTTTTGAGATAGTTATTAAAACTCTTTAAAGGTTGCCAAACGTTGTTTCTCGTTGTATATCCTTTAATTCTAGAGTTAAATTGGTAAATAACGTGTACGAATTTGTTTAACGCATTTGTTTTGGTTACTCGACGTCTCCGTTCTCGTGTAGCCTACATATTGCGTTTTTTTTTTTAATTTGCTTACCGGGCTAAAGGTTAGCATGCTTAAAATACGTAAGTCGTTTTGTTCAACAAATTGGAGTAGATAACTCAGCAGTTGTTTGCATCAGAGCGACAATTTTTGAGATAGTTATTAAAACTGTTTAAAGGTTGTCAAACGTTGTTTCTCGTTGTATATCCTTTAATTCTAGAGTTAAATTGATAAATAACGTGTACGAATTTGTTTAACGCATTTGTTTTGGTTACTCGACGTCTCCGTTCTCGTGTAGCCTACATATTGCGTTTTTTTTTAATTTGCTTACCGGGCTAAAGGTTAGCATGCTTAAAATACGTAAGTCGTTTTGTTCAACAAATTTAAGTAGATAACTCATCAGTTGTTTGCATCAGAGCGACAATTTTTGAGATAGTTATTAAAACTGTTGAAAGGTTGTCAAACGTTGTTTCTCGTTGTATATCCTTTAATTCTATAGTTAAATTGATAAATAACGTTTACGAATTTGTTTAACGCATTTGTTTTGGTTACTCGACGCCTCCGTTCTCGTGTAGCCTACATATTGCGTTTTTTTTTTTAATTTGCTTACCGGGATAAAGGTTAGCATGCTTAAAATACGTAAGTCGTTTTGTTCAACAAATTTGAGTAGATAACTCAGCAGTTGTTTGCATCAGAGCGACAATTTTTGAGATAGTTATTAAAACTGTTTAAAGGTTGTCAAACGTTGTTTCTCGTTGTATATCCTTTAATTCTAGAGTTAAATTGATAAATAACGTGTACGAATTTGTTTAACGCATTTGTTTTGGTTACTCGACGCCTCCGTTCTCGTGTAGCCTACATATTGCGTTTTTTTTTTTAATTTGCTTACCGGGATAAAGGTTAGCATGCTTAAAATACGTAAGTCGTTTTGTTCAACAAATTTAAGTAGATAACTCATCAGTTGATTGCATCAGAGCGACAATTTTTGAGATAGTTATTAAAACTGTTTAAAGGTTGTCAAACGTTGTTTCTCGTTGAATATCCTTTAATTCTAGAGTTAAATTGATAAATAACGTGTACGAATTTGTTTAACGCATTTGTTTTGGTTACTCGACGTCTCCGTTCTCGTGTAGCCTACATATTGCGTTTTTTTTTTAATTTGCTTACCGGGCTAAAGGATAGCATGCTTAAAATACGTAAGTCGTTTTGTTCAACAAATTTGAGTAGATAACTCAGCAGTTGTTTCCATCAGAGCGACAATTTTTGAGATAGTTATTAAAACTGTTTAAAGGTTGTCAAACGTGGTTTCTCGTTGTATATCCTTTAATTCTAGAGTTAAATTGATAAATAACGTGTACGAATTTGTTTAACGCATTTGTTTTGGTTACTCGACGTCTCCGTTCTCGTGTAGCCTACATATTGCGTTTTTTTTTTTAATTTGCTTACCGGGCTAAAGGTTAGCATGCTTAAAATACGTAAGTCGTTTTGTTCAACAAATTTGAGTAGATAACTCAGCAGTTGTTTCCATCAGAGCGACAATTTTTGAGATAGTTATTAAAACTGTTTAAAGGTTGTCAAACGTGGTTTCTCGTTGTATATCCTTTAATTCTAGAGTTAAATTGATAAATAACGTGTACGAATTTGTTTAACGCATTTGTTTTGGTTACTCGACGTCTCCGTTCTCGTGTAGCCTTCATATTGCGTTTTTTTTTTAATTTGCTTACCGGGCTAAAGGTTAGCATGCTTAAAATACGTAAGTCGTTTTGTTCAACAAATTTGAGTAGATAACTCAGCAGTTGTTTGCATGAGAGCGACAATTTTTGAGATAGTTATTAAAACTGTTTAAAGGTTGTCAAACGTTGTTTCTCGTTGTATATCCTTTAATTCTAGAGTTAAATTGATAAATAACGTGCACGAATTTGTTTAACGCATTTGTTTTGGTTACTCGACGTCTCCGTTCTCGTGTAGCCTACATATTGCGTTTTTTTTTAATTTGCTTACCGGGCTAAAGGTTAGCAAGCTTAAAATACGTAAGTCGTTTTGTTCAACAAATTTGAGTAGATAACTCATCAGTTGTTTCCATCAGCGCGACAATTTTTGAGATAGTTATTAAAACTGTTTAAAGGTTGTCAAACGTTGTTTCTCGTTGTATATCCTTTAATTCTAGAGTTAAATTGATAAATAACGTGTACGAATTTGTTTAACGCATTTGTTTTGGTTACTCGACGTCTCCGTTCTCGTGTAGCCTACATATTGCGTTTTTTTTTTTAATTTGCTTACCGGGCTAAAGGTTAGCATGCTTAAAATACGTAAGTCGTTTTGTTCAACAAATTTGAGTAGATAACTCAGCAGTTGTTTGCATCAGAGCGACAATTTTTGAGATAGTTATTAAAACTGTTTAAAGGTTGTCAAACGTTGTTTCTCGTTGTATATCCTTTAATTCTAGAGTTAAATTGATAAATAACGTGTACGAATTTGTTTAACGCATTTGTTTTGGTTACTCGACGTCTCCGTTCTCGTGTAGATTACATATTGCGTTTTTTTTTTTTTCATTTGCTTACCGGGCTAAAGGTTAGCATGCTTAAAATACGTAAGTCGTTTTGTTCAACAAATTTGAGTAGATAACTCAGCAGTTGTTTGCATCAGAGCGACAATTTTTGAGATAGTTATTAAAACTGTTTAAAGGTTGTCAAACGTTGTTTCTCGTTGTATATCCTTTAATTCTAGAGTTAAATTGATAAATAACGTGTACGAATTTGTTTAACGCATTTGTTTTGGTTACTCGATGTCTCCGTTCTCGTGTAGCCTACATATTGCGTTTTTTTTTTAATTTGCTTACCGGAATAAAGGTTAGCATGCTTAAAATACGTAAGTCGTTTTGTTCAACAAATTTAAGTAGATAACTCATCAGTTGTTTGCATCAGAGCGACAATTTTTGAGATAGTTATTAAAACTGTTTAAAGGTTGTCAAACGTTGTTTCTCGTTGTATATCCTTTAATTCTAGAGTTAAGTTGATAAATAACGTTTACGAATTTGTTTAACGCATTTGTTTTGGTTACTCGACGCCTCCGTTCTCGTGTAGCCTACATATTGCGTTTTTTTTTTTAATTTGCTACCGAGCTAAAGGTTAGCATGCTTATAATACGTAAGTCGTTTTGTTCAACAAATTTAAGTAGATAACTCATCAGTTGTTTGCATCAGAGCGACAATTTTTGAGATAGTTATTAAAACTGTTTAAAGGTTGTCAAACGTTGTTTCTCGTTGTATATCCTTTAATTCTAGAGTTATATTGATAAATAACGTTTACGAATTTGTTTAACGCATTTGTTTTGGTTACTCGACGCCTCCGTTCTCGTGTAGCCTACATATTGCTTTTTTTTTAATTTGCTTACCGAGCTAAAGATTAGCATGCTCAGTTGTTTGCATCAGAGCGACAATTTTTGAGATAGTTATTAAAACTGTTTAAAGGTTGTCAAACGTTGTTTCTCGTTGTATATCCTTTAATTCTAGAGTTAAATTGATAAATAACGTGTACAAATTTGTTTAACGCATTTGTTTTGGTTGCTCGACGTCTCCGTTCTCATGTAGCCTACATACTGCGTTTTTTTTTTTAATTTGCTTACCGGGCTAAAGGTTAGCATGCTTAAAATACGTAAGTCGTTTTGTTCAACAAATTTGAGTAGATAACTCAGCAGTTGTTTGCATCAGAGCGACAATTTTTGAGATAGTTATTAAAACTGTTTAAAGGTTGTCAAACGTTGTTTCTCGTTGTATATCCTTTAATTCTAGAGTTAAATTGATAAATAACGTGTACGAATTTGTTTATCGCATTTGTTTTTGTTACTCGACGTCTCCGTTCTCGTGTAGCCTACATATTGCGTTTTTTTTTAGTTTGCTTACCGAGCTAAAGGTTAGCATGCTTAAAATACGTAAGTCGTTTTGTTCAACAAATTTAAGTAGATAACTCATCAGTTGTTTGCATCAGAGCGACAATTTTTGAGATAGTTATTAAAACTGTTTAAAGGTTGTCAAACGTTGTTTCTCGTTGTATATCCTTTAATTCTAGAGTTAAATTGATAAATAACGTGTACGAATTTGTTTAACGCATTTGTTTTGGTTACTCGACGTCTCCGTTCTCGTGTAGCCTACATATTGCGTTTTTTTTTTTAATTTGCTTACCGGGCTAAAGGTTAGCATGCTTAAAATACGTAAGTCGTTTTGTTCAACAAATTTGAGTAGATAACTCAACAGTTGTTTGCATCAGAGCGACAATTTTTGAGATAGTTATTAAAACTGTTTAAAGGTTGTCAAACGTTGTTTCTCGTTGTATATCCTTTAATTCTAGAGTTAAATTGATAAATAACGTGTACGAATTTGTTTAACGCATTTCTTTTGGTTACTCGACGTTTCCGTTCTCGTGTAGCCTACATATTGCTTTTTTTTTTAATTTGCTTACCGAGCTAAAGGTTAGCATGCTTAAAATACGTAAGCCGTTTTGTTCAACAAATTTAAGTAGATAACTCATCAGTTGTTTGCATCAGAGCGAAAATTTTTGAGATAGTTATTAAAACTGTTTAAAGGTTGTAAAACGTTGTTTCTCGTTGTATATCCTTTAATTCTAGACTTAAATTGATAAATAACGTTTACGAATTTGTTTAACGCATTTGTTTTGGTTACTCGACGCCTCCGTTCTCGTGTAGCCTACATATTGCGTTTTTTTTTTAATTTGCTTACCGGGATAAAGGTTAGCATGCTTAAAATACGTAAGTCGTTTTGTTCAACAAATTTAAGTAGATAACTCATCAGTTGTTTGCATCAGAGCGACAATTTTTGAGATAGTTATTAAATCTGTTTAAAGGTTGTCAAACGTTGTTTCTCGTTGTATATCCTCTAATTCTAGAGTTAAATTGATAAATAACGTGTACGAATTTGTTTAACGCATTTGTTTTGGTTACTCGACGTCTCGGTTCTCGTGTAGCCTACATATTGCGTTTTTTTTTAATTTGCTTACCGGGCTAAAGGTTAGCATGCTTAAAATACGTAAGTTGTTTTGTTCAACAAATTTGAGTAGATAACTCAGCAGTTGTTTCCATCAGAGCGACAATTTTTGAGATAGTTATTAAAACTGTTTAAAGGTTGTAAAACGTTGTTTTTCGTTGTATATCCTTTAATTCTAGAGTTAAATTGATAAATAACGTGTACGAATTTGTTTAACGCATTTCTTTTGGTTACTCGACGTCTCCGTTCTCGTGTAGCCTACATATTGCTTTTTTTTTTTAATTTGCTTACCGGGCTAAAGGTTAGCATGCTTAAAATACGTAAGTTGTTTTGTTCAACAAATTTGAGTAGATAACTCAGCAGTTGTTTCCATCAGAGCGACAATTTTTGAGATAGTTATTAAAACTGTTTAAAGGTTGTAAAACGTTGTTTTTCGTTGTATATCCTTTAATTCTAGAGTTAAATTGATAAATAACGTGTACGAATTTGTTTAACGCATTTGTTTTGGTTATTCGACGTCTACGTTCTCGTGTAGCCTACATATTGCGTTTTTTTTTAATTTGCTTACCGGGCTAAAGGTTAGCGTGCTTGAAATACGTAAGTCGTTTTGTTCAACAAATTTAAGTAGATAACTCATCAGTTGTTTGCATCAGAGCGACAATTTTTGAGATAGTTATTAAAACTGTTTAAAGGTTGTCAAACGTTGTTTCTCGTTGTATATCCTTTAATTCTAGAGTTAAATTGATAAATAACGTTTACGAATTTGTTTAACGCATTTGTTTTGGTTACTCGACGCCTCCGTTCTCGTGTAGCCTACATATTGCGTTTTTTTTTTAATTTGCTTACCGGGATAAAGGTTAGCATGCTTAAAATACGTAAGTCGTTTTGTTCAACAAATTTAAGTAGATAACTCATCAGTTGTTTGCATCAGAGCGACAATTTTTGAGATAGTTATTAAAACTGTTTAAAGGTTGTCAAACGTTGTTTCTCGTTGTATATCCTTTAATTCTAGAGTTAAATTGATAAATAACGTGTACGAATTTGTTTAACGCATTTGTTTTGGTGACTCGACGTCTCGGTTCTCGTGTAGCCTACATATTGCGTTTTTTTTTTTAATTTGCTTACCGGGCTAAAGGTTAGCATGCTTAAAATACGTAAGTCGTTTTGTTCAACAAATTTAAGTAGATAACTCATCAGTTGTTTGCATCAGAGCGACAATTTTTGAGATAGTTATTAAAACTGTTTAAAGGTTGCCAAACGTTGTTACTCGTTGTATATCCTTTAATTCTAGAGTTAAATTGATAAATAACGTTTACGAATTTGTTTAACGCATTTATTTTGGTTACTCGACGCCTCCGTTCTCGTGTAGCCTACATATTGCGTTTTTTTTTTTAATTTGCTTACTGGGATAAAGGTTAGCATGCTTAAAATACGTAAGTCGTTTTGTTCTACAAATTTAAGTAGATAACTCATCAGTTGTTTGCATCAGAGCGACAATTTTTGAGATAGTTATTAAAACAGTTTAAAGGTTGTAAAACGTTGTTTCTCGTTGTATATCCTTTAATTCTAGAGTTAAATTGATAAATAACGTGTACGAATTTGTCTAACGCATTTGTTTTGGTTACTCGACGTCTCCGTTCTCGTGTAGCCTACATATTGCGTTTTTTTTTTTTTTTAATTTGCTTACCGGGCTAAAGGTTAGCATGTTTAAAATACGTAAGTCGTTTTGTTCAACAAATTTGAGTAGATAACTCAGCAGTTGTTGGCATCAGAGCGACAATTTTTGAGATAGTTATTAAAACTCTTTAAAGGTTGCCAAACGTTGTTTCTCGTTGTATATCCTTTAATTCTAGAGTTAAATTGATAAATAACGTGTACGAATTTGTTTAACGCATTTGTTTTGGTGACTCGACGTCTCGGTTCTCGTGTAGCCTACATATTGCGTTTTTTTTTTTTAATTTGCTTACCGGGCTAAAGGTTAGCATGCTTAAAATACGTAAGTCGTTTTGTTCAACAAATTTAAGTAGATAACTCATCAGTTGTTTGCATCAGAGCGACAATTTTTGAGATAGTTATTAAAACTGTTTAAAGGTTGCCAAACGTTGTTTCTCGTTGTATATCCTTTAATTCTAGAGTTAAATTGATAAATAACGTTTACGAATTTGTTAAACGCATTTATTTTGGTTACTCGATGCCTCCGTTCTCGTGTAGCCTACATATTGCGTTTCTTTTTTTAATTTGCTTACCGAGCTAAAGGTTAGCATGCTTAAAATACGTAAGTCGTTTTGTTCAATAAATTTAAGTAGATAACTCATCAGTTGTTTGCATCAGAGCGACAATTTTTGAGATAGTTATTAAAACTGTTTAAAGGTTGTCAAACGTTGTTTCTCGTTGTATATCCTTTAATTCTAGAGTTAAATTGATAAATAACGTGTACGAATTTGTCTAACGCATTTGTTTTGGTTACTCGACGTCTCCGTTCTCGTGTAGCCTACATATTGCGTTTTTTTTTTTTAATTTGCTTACCGGGCTAAAGGTTAGCATGTTTAAAATACGTAAGTCGTTTTGTTCAACAAATTTGAGTAGATAACTCAGCAGTTGTTTGCATCAGAGCGACAATTTTTGAGATAGTTATTAAAACTGTTTAAAGGTTGTCAAACGTTGTTTCTCGTTGTATATCCTTTAATTCTAGAGTTAAATTGATAAATAACGTGTACGAATTTGTTTAACGCATTTGTTTTGGTTACTCGACGTCTCCGTTCTCGTGTAGCCTACATATTGCGTTTTTTTTTAATTTGCTTACCGGGCTAAAGGTTAGCATGCTTAAAATACGTAAGTCGTTTTGTTCAACAAATTTAAGTAGATAACTCATCAGTTGTTTGCATCAGAGCGACCATTTTTGAGATAGTTATTAAAACTGTTTAAAGGTTGTCAAACGTTGTTTCTCGTTGCATATCCTTTAATTCTATAGTTAAATTGATAAATAACGTTTACGAATTTGTTTAACGCATTTGTTTTGGTTACTCGACGCCTCCGTTCTCGTGTAGCCTACATATTGCGTTTTTTTTTTAATTTGCTTACCGGGATAAAGGTTAGCATGCTTAAAATACGTAAGTCGTTTTGTTCAACAAATTTGAGTAGATAACTCAGCAGTTGTTTGCATCAGAGCGACAATTTTTGAGATAGTTATTAAAACTGTTTAAAGGTTGTCAAACGCTGTTTCTCGTTGTATATCCTTTATTTCTAGAGTTAAATTGATAAATAACGTGTACGAATTTGTTTAACGTATTTGTTTTGGTTACTCGACGTCTCCGTTCTCGTGTAGCCTACATATTGCGTTTTTTTTAATTTGCTTACCGGGCTAAAGGTTAGCATGCTTAAAATACGTAAGTCGTTTTGTTCAACAAATTTAAGTAGATAACTCATCAGTTGTTTGCATCAGAGCGACAATTTTTGAGACAGTTATTAAAACTGTTTAAAGGTTGTCAAACGTTGTTTCTCGTTGTATATCCTTTAATTCTAGAGTTAAATTGATAAATAACGTTTACGAATTTGTTTAACGCATTTGTTTTGGTTACTCGACGCCTCCGTTCTCGTGTAGCCTACATATTGCGTTTTTTTTTTTAATTTGCTTACCAAGATAAAGGTTAGCATGCTTAAAATACGTAAGTCGTTTTGTTCAATAAATTTAAGTAGATAACTCATCAGTTGTTTGCATCAGAGCGACAATTTCTGAGATAGTTATTAAAACTGTTTAAAGGTTGTCAAACGTTGTTTCTCGTTGTATATCCTTTAATTCTAGAGTTAGATTAATAAATAACGTGTACAAATTTGTTTAACGCATTTGTTTTGGTTACTCGACGTCTCCGTTCTCGTGTAGCCTACATATTGCGTTTTTTTTTTAATTTGCTTACCGGGCTAAAGGTTAGCATGCTTAAAATACGTAAGTCGTTTTGTTCAACAAATTTGAGTAGATAACTCAGCAGTTGTTTGCATCAGAGCGACAATTTTTGAGATAGTTATTAAAACTGTTTAAAGGTTGTAAAACGTTGTTTCTCGTTGTATATCTTTTAATTCTAGAGTTAAATTGATAAATGACGTGTACGAATTTGTTTAACGCATTTCTTTTGGTTACTCGACGTCTCCGTTCTCGTGTAGCCTACATATTGCGTTTTTTTTTTAATTTGCTTACCGGGCTAAAGGTTAGCATGCTTAAAATACGTAAGTCGTTTTGTTGAACAAATTTGAGTAGATAACTCAGCAGCTGTTTGCATCAGAGCGACAATTTTTGAGATAGTTATTAAAACTGTTTAAAGGTTGTCAAACGTTGTTTCTCGTTGTATATCCTTTACTTCTAGAGTTAAATTGATAAATAACGTGTACGAATTTGTTTAACGCAATTGTTTTGGTTACTCGACGTCTCCGTTCTCGTGTAGCCTACATATTGCGTTTTTTTTTAATTTGCTTACCGGGCTAAAGGTTAGCATGCTTAAAATACGTAAGTCGTTTTGTTCAACAAATTTAAGTTGATAACTCATCAGTTGTTTGCATCAGAGCGACAATTTTTGAGATAGTTATTAAAACTGTTTAAAGGTTGTCAAACGTTGTTTCTCATTGTATATCCTTTAATTCTAGAGTTAAATTGATAAATAACGTTTACGATTTGTTTAACGCATTTGTTTTGGTTACTCGACGCCTCCGTTCTCGTGTAGCCTACATATTGCTTTTTTTTTTAACTTGCTTACCGAGCTAAAGGTTAGCATGCTTAAAATACGTAAGTCGTTTTGTTCAACAAATTTAAGTAGATAACTCATCAGTTGTTTGCATCAGAGCGACAATTTTTGAGATAGTTATTAAAACTGTTTAAAGGTTGTCAAACGTTGTTTCTCGTTGTATATCCTTTAATTCTAGAGTTAAATTGATAAATAACGTGTACGAATTTGTTTAACGCATTTTTTTTGGTTACTCGACGTCTCCGTTCTCGTGTAGCCTACATATTGCGTTTTTTTTTAAATTGCTTACCGGGCTAAAGGTTAGCATGCTTAAAATACGTAAGTCGTTTTGTTCAACAAATTTGAGTAGATAACTCAGCAGTTGTTTGCATCAGAGCGACAATTTTTGAGATAGTTATTAAAACTGTTTAAAGGTTGTCAAACGTTGTTTCTCGTTGTATATCCTTTAATTCTAGAGTTAAATTGATAAATAACCTTTACGAATTTGTTTAACGCATTTGTTTTGGTTACTCGACGCCTCCGTTCTCGTGTAGCCTACATATTGCGTTTTTTTTTTAATTTGCTTACCGGGATAAAGGTTAGCATGCTTAAAATACGTAAGTCGTCTTGTTCAACAAATTCGAGTAGATAACTCAGCAGTTGTTTGCATCAGAGCGACAATTTTTGAGATAGTTATTAAAACTGTTTAAAGGTTGTCAAACGTTGTTTCTCGTTGTATATCCTTTAATTCTAGAGGTAAATTGATAAATAACGTGTACGAATTTGTTTAACGCATTTGTTTTGGTTATTCGACGTCCCCGTTCTCGTGTAGCCTACATATTGCGTTTTTTTTTAATTTGCTTACCGGGCTAAAGGTTAGCATGCTTGAAATACGTAAGTCGTTTTGTTCAACAAATTTAAGTAGATAACTCATCAGTGGTTTGCATCAAAGCGACAATTTTTGAGATAGTTATTAAAACTGTTTAAAGGTTGTCAAACGTTGTTTCTCGTTGTATATCCTTTAATTCTAGAGTTAAATTGATAAATAACGTTTACGAATTTGTTTAACGCATTTGTTTTGGTTACTCGACGCCTCCGTTCTCGTGTAGCCTACATATTGCGTTTTTTTTTTAATTTGCTTACCGGGATAAAGGTTAGCATGCTTAAAATACGTAAGTCGTTTTGTTCTACAAATTTAAGTAGATAACTCATCAGTTGTTTGCATCAGAGCGACAATTTTTGAGATAGTTATTAAAACTGTTTAAAGGTTGTAAAACGTTGTTTCTCGTTGTATATCCTTTAATTCTAGAGTTAAATTGATAAATAACGTGTACGAATTTGTTTAACGCATTTGTTTTGGTTACTCGACGTCTCCGTTCTCGTGTAGCCTACATATTACGTTTTTTTTTTTAATTTGCTTACCGGGCTAAAGGTTAGCATGTTTAAAATACGTAAGTCGTTTTGTTCAATAAATTTAAGTAGATAACTCATCAGTTGTTTGCATCAGAGCGACAATTTTTGAGATAGTTATTAAAACTGTTTAAAAGTTGTCAAACGTTGTTTCTCGTTGTATATCCTTTAATTCTAGAGTTAAATTTATAAATAACGTGCACGAATTTGTTTAACGCATTTGTTTTGGTTACTCGACGCCTCCGTTCTCGTGTAGCCTACATATTGCGTTTTTTTTTTAATTTGCTTACCGGGCTAAAGGTTAGCATGTTTAAAATACGTAAGTCGTTTTGTTCAACAAATTTGAGTAGATAACTCAGCAGTTGTTTGCATCAGAGCGACAATTTTTGAGATAGTTATTAAAACTCTTTAAAGGTTGCCAAACGTTGCTTCTCGTTGTATATCCTTTAATTCTAGAGTTAAATTGATAAATAACGTGTACGAATTTGTTTAACGCATTTGTTTTGGTTACTCGACGTCTCCGTTCTCGTGTAGCCTACATATTGCGTTTTTTTTTTAATTTGCTTACCGGGATAAAGGTTAGCATGCTTAAAATACGTAAGTCGTTTTGTTCAACTAATTTGAGTAGATAACTCAGCAGTTGTTTGCATCAGAGCGACAATTTTTGAGATAGTTATTAAAACTGTTTAAAGGTTGTCAAACGTTGTTTCTCGTTGTATATCCTTTAATTCTATAGTTAAATTTATAAATAACGTTTACGAATTTGTTTAACGCATTTGTTTTGGTTACTCGACGCCTCCGTTCTCGTGTAGCCTACATATTGCGTTTTTTTTTTAATTTGCTTACCGGGATAAAGGTTAGCATGCTTAAAATACGTAAGTCGTTTTGTTCAACAAATTTGAGTAGATAACTCAGCAGTTGTTTGCATCAGAGCGACAATTTTTGAGATAGTTATTAAAACTGTTTAAAGGTTGTCAAACGTTGTTTCTCGTTGTATATCCTTTAATTCTAGATTTAAATTGATAAATAACGTGTACGAATTTGTTTAACGCATTTGTTTTGGTTACTCGACGCCTCCGTTCTCGTGTAGCCTACATATTGCGTTTTTTTTATTAATTTGCTTACCGGGATAAAGGTTAGCATGCTTAAAATACGTAAGTCGTTTTGTTCAACAAATTTAAGTAGATAACTCATCAGTTGATTGCATCAGAGCGACAATTTTTGAGATAGTTATTAAAACTGTTTAAAGGTTGTCAAACGTTGTTTCTCGTTGTATATCCTTTAATTCTAGAGTTAAATTGATAAATAACGTGTACGAATTTGTTTAACGCATTTGTTTTGGTTACTCGACGTCTCCGTTCTCGTGTAGCCTACATATTGCGTTTTTTTTTTAATTTGCTTACCGGGCTAAAGGTTAGCATGCTTAAAATACGTAAGTCCTTTTGTTCAACAAATTTGAGTAGATAACTCAGCAGTTGTTTCCATCAGAGCGACAATTTTTGAGATAGTTATTAAAACTGTTTAAAGGTTGTCAAACGTTGTTTCTCGTTGTATATCCTTTAATTCTAGAGTTAAATTGATAAATAACGTGTACGAATTTGTTTAACGCATTTGTTTTGGTTACTCGACGTCTCCGTTCTCGTGTAGCCTACATGTTGCGTTTTTTTTTTTAATTTGCTTACCGGGCTAAAGGTTAGCATGCTTAAAATACGTAAGTCGTTTTGTTCAACAAATTTGAGTAGATAACTCAGCAGTTGTTTGCATCAGAGCGACAATTTTTGAGATAGTTATTAAAACTGTTTAAAGGTTGTCAAACGTTGTTTCTCGTTGTATATCCTTTAATTCTAGAGTTAAATTGATAAATAACGTGTACGAATTTGTTTAACGCATTTGTTTTGGTTACTCGATGTCTCCGTTCTCGTGTAGCCTACATATTGCGTTTTTTTTTTAATTTGCTTACCGGGCTAAAGGTTAGCATGCTTAAAATACGTAAGTCGTTTTGTTCAACAAATTTGAGTAGATAACTCAGCAGTTGTTTGCATCAGAGCGACAATTTTTGAGATGTTTAAAGGTTGTCAAACGTTGTTTCTCGTTGTATATCCTTTAATTCTAGAGTTAAATTGATAAATAACGTGTACGAATTTGTTTAACGCATTTGTTTTGGTTACTCGACGTCTCCGTTCTCGTGTAGCCTACATATTGCGTTTTTTTTTTTAATTTGCTTACCGGGCTAAAGGTTAGCATGCTTAAAATACGTAAGTCGTTTTGTTCAACAAATTTGAGTAGATAACTCAGCAGTTGTTTGCATCAGAGCGACAATTTTTGAGATAGTTATTAAAACTGTTTAAAGGTTGTCAAACGTTGTTTCTCGTTGTATATCCTTTAATTCTAGAGTTAAATTGATAAATAACGTGTACGAATTTGTTTAACGCATTTGTTTTGGTTCCTCGACGTCTCCGTTCTCGTGTAGCCTACATATTGCGTTTTTTTTTTAATTTGCTTACCGGGCTAAAGGTTAGCATGCTTAAAATACGTAAGTCGTTTTGTTCAACAAATTTAAGTAGATAACTCATCAGTTGTTTGCATCAGAGCGACAATTTTTGAGATAGTTATTAAAACTGTTTAAAGGTTGTCAAACGTTGTTTCTCGTTGTATATCCTTTAATTCTAGAGTTAAATTGATAAATAACGTTTACGAATTTGTTTAACGCATTTGTTTTGGTTACTCGACGCCTTCGTTCTCGTGTAGCCTACATATTGCGTTTTTTTTTTAATTTGCTTACCGGGATAAAGGTTATCATGCTTAAAATACGTAAGTCGTTTTGTTCAATAAATTTAAGTAGATAACTCATCAGTTGTTTGCATCAGAGCGACAATTTTTGAGATGGTTATTAAAACTGTTTAAAGGTTGTCAAACGTTGTTTCTCGTTGTATATCCTCTAATTCTAGAGTTAAATTGATAAATAACGTTTACGAATTTGTTTAACGCATTTGTTTTGGTTACTCGACGCCTCCGTTCTCGTGTAGCCTACATATTGCGTTTTTTTTTAATTTGCTTACCGGGATAAAGGTTAGCATGCTTAAAATACGTAAGTCGTTTTGTTCTACAAATTTAAGTAGATAACTCATCAGTTGTTTGCATCAGAGCGACAATTTTTGAGATAGTTATTAAAACTGTTTAAAGGTTGTAAAACGTTGTTTCTCGTTGTATATCCTTTAATTCTAGAGTTAAATTGATAAATAACGTGTACAAATTTGTTTAACGCATTTGTTTTGGTTACTCGACGTCTCCGTTCTCGTGTAGCCTAGATATTGCGTTTTTTTTTTAATTTGCTTACCGGGCTAAAGGTTAGCATGCTTAAAATACGTAAGTCGTTTTGTTCAACAAATTTAAGTAGATAACACATCAGTTGTTTGCATCAGAGCGACAATTTTTGAGATAGTTATTAAAACTGTTTAAAGGTTGTCAAACGTTGTTTCTCGTTGTATATCCTTTAATTCTAGAGATAAATTGATAAATAACGTGTACAAATTTGTTTAACGCATTTGTTTTGGTTACTCGACGTCTCCGTTCTCGTGTAGCCTACATATTGCGTTTTTTTTTTAATTTGCTTACCGGGCTAAAGGTTAGCATGCTTAAAATACGTAAGTCGTTTTGTTCAACAAATTTGAGTAGATAACTCAGCAGTTGTTTGCATCAGAGCGACAATTTTTGAGATAGTTATTAAAACTGTTTAAAGGTTGTCAAACGTTGTTTCTCGTTGTATATCCTTTAATTCTAGAGTTAAATTGATAAATAACGTGTACAAATTTGTTTAACGCATTTGTTTTGGTTACTCGACGTCTCCGTTCTCGTGTAGCCTACATATTGCGTCTTTTTTTTAATTTGCTTACCGGGCTAAAGGTTAGCATGCTTAAAATACGTAAGTCGTTTTGTTCAACAAATTTGAGTAGATAACTCAGCAGTTGTTTGCATCAGAGCGACAATTTTTGAGATAGTTATTAAAACTGTTTAAAGGTTGTCAAACGTTGTTTCCCGTTGTATATCCTTTAATTCTAGAGTTAAATTGATAAATAACGTGTACGAATTTGTTTAACGCATTTGTTTTGGTTACTCGACGTCTCCGTTCTCGTGTAGCTACATATTGCGTTTTTTTTTAATTTGCTTACCGGGCTAAAGGTTAGCATGCTTAAAATACGTAAGTCGTTTTGTTCAACAAATCTGAGTAGATAACTCAGCAGTTGTTTGCATCAGAGCGACAATTTTTGAGATAGTTATTAAAACTGTTTAAAGGTTGTCAAACGTTGTTTCTCGTTGTATATCCTTTAATTCTAGAGTTAAATTGATAAATAACGTGTACGAATTTGTTTAACGCATTTGTTTTGGTTACTCAACGTCTCCGTTCTCGTGTAGCCTACATATTGCGTTTTTTTTTTAATTTGCTTACCGGGCTAAAGGTAAGCATGCTTAAAATACGTAAGTCGTTTTGTTCAACAAATTTAAGTAGATAACTCATCAGTTGTTTGCATCAGAGCGACAATTTTTGAGATAGTTATTAAAACTGTTTAAAGGTTGTCAAACGTTGTTTCTCGTTGTATATCCTTTAATTCTAGAGTTAAATTGATAAATAACGTTTACGAATTTGTTTAACGCATTTGTTTTGGTTACTCGACGCCTCCGTTCTCGTGTAGCCTACATATTGCGTTTTTTTTTTTTAATTTGCTTACCGGGATAAAGGTTAGCATGCTTAAAATATGTAAGTCGTTTTGTTCAATAAATTTAAGTAGATAACTCATCAGTTGTTTGCATCAGAGCGAAAATTTTTGAGATGGTTATTAAAACTGTTTAAAGGTTGTCAAACGTTGTTTCTCGTTGTATATCCTTTAATTCTAGAGTTAAATTGATAAATAACGTTTACGAATTTGTTTAACGCATTTGTTTTGGTTACTCGACGCCTCCGTTCTCGTGTAGCCTACATATTGCGTTTTTTTTTAATTTGCTTACCGGGATAAAGGTTAGCATGCTTAAAATACGTAAGTCGTTTTGTTCTACAAATTTAAGTAGATAACTCATCAGTTGTTTGCATCAGAGCGACAATTTTTGAGATAGTTATTAAAACTGTTTAAAGGTTGTAAAACGTTGTTTCTCGTTGTATATCCTTTAATTCTAGAGTTAAATTGATAAATAACGTGTACGAATTTGTTTAACGCATTTCTTTTGGTTACTCGACGTCTCCGTTCTCGTGTAGCCTACATATTGCTTTTTTTTTTTAATTTGCTTACCGAGCTAAAGGTTAGCATGCTTAAAATACGTAAGTCGTTTTGTTCAACAAATTTAAGTAGATAACACATCAGTTGTTTGCATCAGAGCGATAATTTTTGAGATAGTTATTAAAACTGTTTAAAGGTCGTCAAACGTTGTTTCTCGTTGTATATCCTTTAATTCTAGAGTTATATTGATAAATAACGTGTACAAATTTGTTTAACGCATTTGTTTTGGTTACTCGACGTCTCCGTTCTCGTGTAGCCTACATATTGCGTTTTTTTTTTAATTTGCTTACCGGGCTAAAGGTTAGCATGCTTAAAATACGTAAGTCGTTTTGTTCAACAAATTTGAGTAGATAACTCAGCAGTTGTTTGCATCAGAGCGACAATTTTTGAGATAGTTATTAAAACTGTTTAAAGGTTGTCAAACGTTGTTTCTCGTTGTATATCCTTGAATTCTAGAGTTAAATTGATAAATAACGCGTACGAATTTGTTTAACGCATTTGTTTTGGTTACTCGACGTCTCCGTTCTCGTGTAGCCTACATATTGCGTTTTTTTTTAATTTGCTTACCGGGCTAAAGGTTAGCATGCTTAAAATACGTAAGTCGTTTTGTTCAACAAATTTAAGTAGATAACTCATCAGTTGTTTGCATCAGAGCGACAATTTTTGAGATAGTTATTAAAACTGTTTAAAGGTTGTCAAACGTTGTTTCTCGTTGTATATCATTTAATTCTAGAGTTAAATTGATAAATAACGTTTACGAATTTGTTTAACGCATTTGTTTTGGTTACTCGACGCGTCCGTTCTCGTGTAGCCTAAATATTGCGTTTTTTTTTTTTAATTTGCTTACCGGGATAAAGGTTAGCATGCTTAAAATACGTAAGTCGTTTTGTTCTACAAATTTAAGTAGATAACTCATCAGTTGTTTGCATCAGAGCGACAATTTTTGAGATAGTTATTAAAACTGTTTAAAGGTTGTAAAACGTTGTTTCTCGTTGTATATCCTTTAATTCTAGAGTTAAATTGATAAATAACGTGTACGAATTTGTTTAACGTATTTCTTTTGGTTACTCGACGTCTCCGTTCTCTTGTAGCCTACATATTGTTTTTTTTTTTTTTAATTTGCTTACCGAGCTAAAGGTTAGCATGCTTAAAATACGTAAGTCGTTTTGTTCAACAAATTTAAGTAGATAACTCATCAGTTGTTTGCATCAGAGCGACAATTTTTGAGATAGTTATTAAAACTGTTTAAAGGTTGTAAAACGTTGTTTCACGTTGTATATCTTTTAATTCTAGAGTTAAATTGATAAATAACGTGTACGAATTTGTTTAACGCATTTCTTTTGGTTACTCGACGTCTCCGTTCTCGTGTAGCCTACATATTGCTTTTTTTTTTTAATTTGCTTACCGAGCTAAAGGTTAGCATGCTTAAAATACGTAAGTCGTTTTGCTCAACAAATTTAAGTAGATAACTCATCAGTTGTTTGCATCAGAGCGACAATTTTTGAGATATTTATTAAAACTGTTTAAAGGTTGTAAAACGTTGTTTCTCTTTGTATATCCTTTAATTCTAGAGTTAAATTGATAAATAACGTGTACGAATTTGTTTAACGCATTTCTTTTGGTTACTCGACGTCTCCGTTCTCGTGTAGCCTACATATTGCGTTTTTTTTTTAATTTGCTTACCGGGCTAAAGGTTAGCATGCTTAAAATACGTAAGTCGTTTTGTTCAACAAATTTAAGTAGATAACTCATCAGTTGTTTGCATCAGAGCGACAATTTTTGAGATAGTTATTAAAACTATTTAAAGGTTGTCAAACGATGTTTCTCGTTGTATATCCTTTAATTCTAGAGTTAAATTGATAAATAACGTGTACGAATTTGTTTAACGCATTTGTTTTGGTTACTCGACGTCTCCGTTCTCGTGTAGCCTACATATTGCGTTTTTTTTTTAATTTGCTTACCGGGCTAAAGGTTAGCATGCTTAAAATACGTAAGTCGTTTTGTTCAACAAATTTGAGTAGATAACTCAGCAGTTGTTTGCATCAGAGCGACAATTTTTGAGATAGTTATTAAAACTGTTTAAAGGTTGTCAAACGTTGTTTCTCGTTGTATATCCTTTAATTCTAGAATTAAATTGATAAATAACGTGTATGAATTTGTTTAACGCATTTGTTTTGGTTACTCGACGTCTCCGTTCTCGTGTAGCCTACATATTGCGTTTTTTTTTTAATTTGCTTACCGGGCTAAAGGTTAGCATGCTTAAAATACGTAAGTCGTTTTGTTCAACAAATTTGAGTAGATAACTCAGCAGTTGTTTGCATCAGAGCGACAATTTTTGAGATAGTTATTAAAACTGTTTACAGGTTGTCAAACGTTGTTTCTCGTTGTATATCCTTTAATTCTAAAGTTAAATTGATAAATAACGTGTACGAATTTGTTTAACGCAATTGTTTTGGTTACTTGACGTCTCCGTTCTCGTGTAGCCTACATATTGCGTTTTTTTTTTTAATTTGCTTACCGGGCTAAAGGTTAGCATGCTTAAAATACGTAAGTCGTTTTGTTCAAAAAATTTAAGTAGAAAACTCATCAGTTGTTTGCATCAGAGCGACAATTTTTGAGATAGTTATTAAAACTGTTTAAAGGTTGTCAAACGTTGTTTCTCGTTGTATATCCTTTAATTCTAAAGTTAAATTGATAAATAACGTTTACGAATTTGTTTAACGCATTTGTTTTGGTTACTCGACACCTCCGTTCTCGTGTAGCCTACATATTGCGTTTTTTTTTTAATTTGCTTACCGGGATAAAGGTTAGCATGCTTAAAATACGTAAGTCGTTTTGTTCAACAAATTTAAGTAGATAACTCACCAGTTGTTTGCATCAGAGCCACAATTTTTGAGATAGTTATTAAAACTGTTTAAAGGTTGTAAAACGTTGTTTCTCTTTGTATATCCTTTAATTCTAGAGTTAAATTGATAAATAACGTGTACGAATTTGTTTAACGCATTTCTTTTGGTTACTCGACGTCTCCGTTCTCGTGTAGCCTACATATTGCGTTTTTTTTTTAATTTGCTTACCGGGCTAAAGGTTAGCATGCTTAAAATACGTAAGTCGTTTTGTTCAACAAATTTAAGTAGATAACTTATCAGTTGTTTGCATCAGAGCGACAATTTTTGAGATAGTTATTAAAACTGTTTAAAGGTTGTAAAACGTTGTTTCTCGTTGTATATCCTTTAATTCTAGAGTTAAATTGATAAATAACGTGTACGAATTTGTTTAACGCATTTGTTCTGGTTACTCGACGTCTCCGTTCTCGTGTAGCCTACATATTGCGTTTTTTTTTTATTTGCTTACCGGGCTAAAGGTTAGCATGCTTAAAATACGTAAGTCGTTTTGTTCAACAAATTTAAGTAGATAACTCAGCAGTTGTTTGCATCAGAGCGACAATTTTTGAGATAGTTATTAAAACTGTTTAAAGGTTGTCAAACATTGTTTCTCGTTGTATATCCTTTAATTCTAGAGTTAAATTGATAAATAACGTGTACGAATTTGTTTAGCGCATTTGTTTTGGTTACTCGACGTCTCCGTTCTCGTGTAGCCTACATATTGCGTTTTTTTTTAATTTGCTTACCGGGCTAAAGGTTAGCATGCTTAAAATACGTAAGTCGTTTTGTTCAACAAATTTGAGTAGATAACTCAGCAGTTGTTTGCATCAGAGCGACAATTTTTGAGATAGTTATTAAAACTGTTTAAAGGTTGTCAAACGTTGTTTCTCGTTGTATATCCTTTAATTCTAGAGTTAAATTGATAAATAACGTGTACGAATTTGTTTAACGCATTTGTTTTGGTTACTCGTCGTCTCCGTTCTCGTGTAGCCTACATATTGCGTTTTTTTTTTTTAATTTGCTTACCGGGCTAAAGGTTAGCATGCTTAAAATACGTAAGTCGTTTTGTTCAGCAAATTTAAGTAGATAACTCATCAGTTGTTTGCATCAGAGCGACAATTTTTGAGATAGTTATTAAAACTGTTTAAAGGTTGTCAAACGATGTTTCTCGTTGTATATCCTTTAATTCTAGAGTTAAATTGATAAATAACGTGTACGAATTTGTTTAACGCATTTGTTTTGGTTACTCGACGTCTCCGTTCTCGTGTAGCCTACATATTGCGTTTTTTTTTTTAATTTGCTTACCGGGCTAAAGGTTAGCATGCTTAAAATACGTAAGTCGTTTTGTTCAGCAAATTTAAGTAGATAACTCATCAGTTGTTTGCATCAGAGCGACAATTTTTGAGATAGTTATTAAAACTGTTTAAAGGTTGTCAAACGTTGTTTCTCGTGGTATATACTTTAATTCTAATGTTAAATTGATAAATAACGTATACGAATTTGTTTAACGCATTTGTTTTGGTTACTCGACGTCTCCGTTCTCGTGTAGCCTACATATTGCGTTTTTTTTTTAATTTGCTTACCGGGCTAAAGGTTAGCATGCTTAAAATACGTAAGTCGTTTTGTTCAACAAATTTGAGTAGATAACTCAGCAGTTGTTTGCATCAGAGCGACAATTTTTGAGATAGTTATTAAAACTGTTTAAAGGTTGTCAAACGTTGTTTCTCGTTGTATATCCTTTAATTCTAGAGTTAAATTGATAAATAACGTGTACGAATTTGTTTAACGCATTTGTTTTGGTTACTCGACGTCTCCGTTCTCGTGTAGCCTACATATTGCGTTTTTTTTTTTAATTTGCTTACCGGGCTAAAGGTTAGCATGCTTAAAATACGTAAGTCGTTTTGTTCAACAAATTTAAGTAGATAACTCTTCAGTTGTTGCATCAGAGCGACAATTTTTGAGATAGTTATTAAAACTGTTTAAAGGTTGTCAAACGTTGTTTCTCGTTGTATATCCTTTAATTCTAGAGTTAAATTGATAAATAGCGTGTACGAATTTGTTTAACGCATTTGTTTTGGTTACTCGACGTCTCCGTTCTCGTGTAGCCTACATATTGCGTTTTTTTTTTAATTTGCTTACCGGGCTAAAGGTTAGCATGCTTAAAATACGTAAGTCGTTTTGTCCAACAAATTTGAGTAGATAACTCAGCAGTTGTTTCCATCAGAGCGACAATTTTTGAGATAGTTATTAAAACTATTTAAAGGTTGTCAAACGATGTTTCTCGTTGTATATCCTTTAATTCTAGAGTTAAATTGATAAATAACGTGTACGAATTTGTTTAACGCATTTGTTTTGGTTACTCGACGTCTCCGTTCTCGTGTAGCCTACATATTGCGTTTTTTTTTTTAATTTGCTTACCGGGCTAAAGGTTAGCATGCTTAAAATACGTAAGTCGTTTTGTTCAGCAAATTTAAGTAGATAACTCATCAGTTGTTTGCATCAGAGCGACAATTTTTGAGATAGTTATTAAAACTGTTTAAAGGTTGTCAAACGTTGTTTCTCGTGGTATATACTTTAATTCTAATGTTAAATTGATAAATAACGTATACGAATTTGTTTAACGCATTTGTTTTGGTTACTCGACGTCTCCGTTCTCGTGTAGCCTACATATTGCGTTTTTTTTTTAATTTGCTTACCGGGCTAAAGGTTAGCATGCTTAAAATACGTAAGTCGTTTTGTTCATCAAATTTGAGTAGATAACTCAGCAGTTGTTTGCATCAGAGCGACAATTTTTGAGATAGTTATTAAAACTGTTTAAAGGTTGTCAAACGTTGTTTCTCGTTGTATATCCTTTAATTCTAGAGTTAAATTGATAAATAACGTTTACGAATTTGTTTAACGCATTTTTTTTGGTTACTCGACGCCTCCGTTCTCGTGTAGCCTACATATTGCGTTTTTTTTTTAATTTGCTTACCGGGATAAAGGTTAGCATGCTTAAAATACGTAAGTCGTTTTGTTCAACAAATTTAAGTAGATAACTCTTCAGTTGTTGCATCAGAGCGACAATTTTTGAGATAGTTATTAAAACTGTTTAAAGGTTGTCAAACGTTGTTTCTCGTTGTATATCCTTTAATTCTAGAGTTAAATTGATAAATAACGTGTACGAATTTGTTTAACGCATTTGTTTTGGTTACTCGACATCTCCGTTATCGTGTAGCCTACATATTGCGTTTTTTTTTTTAATTTGCTTACCGGGCTAAAGGTTAGCATGCTTAAAATACGTAAGTCGTTTTGTTCAACAAATTTGAGTAGATAACTCAGCAGTTGTTTGCATCAGAGCGACAATTTTTGAGATAGTTATTAAAACTGTTTAAAGGTTGTCAAACGTTGTTTCTCGTTGTATATCCTTTAATTCTAGAGTTAAATTGATAAATAACGTGTACGAATTTGTTTAACGCATTTCTTTTGGTTACTCGACGTCTCCGTTCTCGTGTAGCCTACATATTGCTTTTTTTTTTTAATTTGCTTACCGAGCTAAAGGTTAGCATGCTTAAAATACGTAAGTCGTTTTGTTCAACAAATATAAGTAGATAACTCATCAGTTCTTTGCATCAGAGCGACAATTTTTGAGATAGTTATTAAAACTGTTTAAAGGTTGTCAAACGTTGTTTCTCGTTGTATATCCTTTAATTCTAGAATTAAATTGATAAATAACGTGTACGAATTTGTTTAACGCATTTGTTTTGGTTACTCGACGTCTCCGTTCTCGTGTAGCCTACATATTGCGTTTTTTTTTTTAATTTGCTTACCGGGCTAAAGGTTAGCATACTTAAAATACGTAAGTCGTTTTGTTCAACAAATTTGAGTAGATAACTCAGCAGTTGTTTGCATCAGAGCGACAATTTTTGAGATAGTTATTAAAACTGTTTAAAGGTTGTCAAACGTTGTTTCTCGTTGTATATCCTTTAATTCTAGAGTTAAATTGATAAATAACGTGTACGAATTTGTTTAACGCATTTGTTTTGGTTACTGGTCGTCTCCGTTCTCGTGTAGCCTACATATTGCGTTTTTTTTTAAATTTGCTTACCGGGCTAAAGGTTAGCATACTTAAAATACGTAAGTCGTTTTGTTCAACAAATTTGAGTAGATAACTCAGCAGTTGTTTCCATCAGAGCGACAATTTTTGAGATAGTTATTAAAACTATTTAAAGGTTGTCAAACGATGTTTCTCGTTGTATATCCTTTAACTGTAGAGTTAAATTGATAAATAACGTGTACGAATTTGTTTAACGCATTTGTTTTGGTTACTCGACGTCTCCGTTCTCGTGTAGCCTACATATTGCGTTTTTTTTTTAATTTGCTTACCGGGCTAAAGGTTAGCATGCTTAAAATACGTAAGTCGTTTTGTTCAGCAAATTTAAGTAGATAACTCATCAGTTGTTTGCATCAGAGCGACAATTTTTGAGATAGTTATTAAAACTGTTTAAAGGTTGTCAAACGTTGTTTCTCGTGGTATATACTTTAATTCTAATGTTAAATTGATAAATAACGTATACGAATTTGTTTAACGCATTTGTTTTGGTTACTCGACGTCTCCGTTCTCGTGTAGCCTACATATTGCGTTTTTTTTTTAATTTGCTTACCGGGCTAAAGGTTAGCATGCTTAAAATACGTAAGTCGTTTTGTTCAACAAATTTGAGTAGATAACTCAGCAGTTGTTTGCTTCAGAGCGACAATTTTTGAGATAGTTATTAAAACTGTTTAAAGGTTGTCAAACGTTGTTTCTCGTTGTATATCCTTTAATTCTAGAGTTAAATTGATAAATAACGTTTACGAATTTGTTTAACGCATTTTTTTTGGTTACTCGACGCCTCCGTTCTCGTGTAGCCTACATATTGCGTTTTTTTTTTAATTTGCTTACCGGGATAAAGGTTAGCATGCTTAAAATACGTAAGTCGTTTTGTTCAACAAATTTAAGTAGATAACTCATCAGTTGTTGCATCAGAGCGACAATTTTTGAGATAGTTATTAAAACTGTTTAAAGGTTGTCAAACGTTGTTTCTCGTTGTATATCCTTTAATTCTAGAGTTAAATTGATAAATAACGTGTACGAATTTGTTTAACGCATTTGTTTTGGTTACTCGACATCTCCGTTCTCGTGTAGCCTACATATTGCGTTTTTTTTTTTTAATTTGCTTACCGGGCTAAAGGTTAGCATGCTTAAAATACGTAAGTCGTTTTGTTCAACAAATTTGAGTAGATAACTCAGCAGTTGTTTGCATCAGAGCGACAATTTTTGAGATAGTTATTAAAACTGTTTAAAGGTTGTCAAACGTTGTTTCTCGTTGTATATCCTTTAATTCTAGAGTTAAATTGATAAATAACGTGTACGAATTTGTTTAAGGCATTTCTTTTGGTTACTCGACGTCTCCGTTCTCGTGTAGCCTACATATTGCTTTTTTTTTTTAATTTGCTTACCGAGCTAAAGGTTAGCATGCTTAAAATACGTAAATCGTTTTTTTCAACAAATATAAGTAGATAACTCATCAGTTGTTTGCATCAGAGCGACAATTTTTGAGATAGTTATTAAAACTGTTTAAAGGTTGTCAAACGTTGTTTCTCGTTGTATATCCTTTAATTCTAGAATTAAATTGATAAATAACGTGTACGAATTTGTTTAACGCATTTGTTTTGGTTACTCGAAGTCTCCGTTCTCGTGTAGCCTACATATTGCGTTTTTTTTTTAATTTGCTTACCGGGCTAAAGGTTAGCATGCTTAAAATACGTAAGTCGTTTTGTTCAACAAATTTGAGTAGATAACTCAGCAGTTGTTTGCATCAGAGCGACAATTTTTGAGATAGTTATTAAAACTGTTTAAAGGTTGTCAAACGTTGTTTCTCGTTGTATATCCTTTAATTCTAGAGTTAAATTGATAAATAACGTTTACGAATTTGTTTAAAGCATTTGTTTTGGTTACTCGACTCCTCCGTTCTCGTGTAGCCTACATATTGCGTTTTTTTTTTAATTTGCTTACCGGGATAAAGGTTAGCATGCTTAAAATACGTAAGTCGTTTTGTTCAACAAATTTAAGTAGATAACTCATCAGTTGTTTGCATCAGAGCGACAATTTTTGAGATAGTTATTAAAACTGTTTAAAGGTTGTCAAACGTTGTTTCTCGTTGTATATCCTTTAATTCTAGAGTTAAATTGATAAATAACGTGTACGAATTTGTTTAACGCATTTCTTTTGGTTACTCGACGTCTCCGTTCTCGTGTAGCCTACATATTGCGTTTTTTTTTTAATTTGCTTACCGGGCTAAAGGTTAGCATGCTTAAAATACGTAAGTCGTTTTGTTCAACAAATTTGAGTAGATAACTCAGCAGTTGTTTGCATCAGAGCGACAATTTTTGAGATAGTTATTAAAACTGTTTAAAGGTTGTCAAACGTTGTTTCTCGTTGTATATCCTTTAATTCTAGAGTTAAATTGATAAATAACGTGTACGAATTTGTTTATCGCATTTGTTTTTGTTACTCGACGTCTCCGTTCTCGTGTAGCCTACATATTGCGTTTTTTTTTTAATTTGCTTACGGAGCTAAAGGTTAGCATGCTTAAAATACGTAAGTCGTTTTGTTCAACAAATTTGAGTAGATAACTCAGCAGTTGTTTGCATCTGAGCGACAATTTTTGAGATAGTTATTAAAACTGTTTAAAGGTTGTCAAACGTTATTTCTCGTTGTATATCCTTTAATTCTAGAGTTAAATTGATAAATAACGTGTACGAATTTGTTTAACGCATTTCTTTTGGTTACTCGACGTCTCCGTTCTCGTGTAGCCTACATATTGCTTTTTTTTTTTAATTTGCTTACCGAGCTAAAGGTTAGCATGCTTAAAATACGTAAGTCGTTTTGTTCAACAAATTTAAGTAGATAACTCATCAGTTGTTTGCATCAGAGCGACAATTTTTGAGATAGTTATTAAAACTGTTTAAAGTTTGTAAAACGTTGTTTCTCGTTGTATATCCTTTAATTCTAGAGTTAAATTGATAAATAACGTGTACGAATT